>NC_081564.1:67405420-67655185 GCF_022355385.1 Mustela nigripes
TCTTACAATGTTAGATTTACTCCGGCATATCATGTGAACCCTCTTCGGAGAAGCAGTCCTTCATCTAAATAATAGTTGCTGGCAAAATGTTATATCCAAATCTGGGTTATTCTGATATAGTATCATCTTAGAAAATAGCTTAAAATCATTTGATTGCTTTATTAGAATTAGAAATTTCTTTAGGAAAACCAATACTTAGTATCAACCTAGTAAGAGGAAAGAACAGTCCTATATTTGTCATTGCCATTCACCTCTAATTTTTCTATACCCCCTAATTCTCTAATTATGGCACCAGTGTGTGCAAAAAAATGAATTTTGGCTATTCGGCTCGTGCAGCAAATTAATTTGAGAAACTGCCTAGGAATACTCTAGGAGAAAAAAGGACAGGGACCTGCCCCCATGCTGTCACACTGTAGTGACTGTCCAGTCCCCTAGGCAGGAGACAAGTGCTTCAATTCCGGATACCCCTGCTGCCTAGGAGGAGGTCCCATGTATGACAACCGTTACCTATATTGTAGGCAGAAGAAATGAATTCTAATTTATTTCCTGTAATCTTGATGCGGTAAGGCTCTAAGAGTGGTGAATTGATGGTAGCAGGGTTAAATTTTTCCTAAGTGTTCCAAGTTCCTAGGTTTCTCTTTTGTCTTGTTTTTTACAAAAGCCTGAAAATTTTGAGTATAGGAAAATCAAGGGAAGGTGCTCCTACGGACATGCCCCATGGAAAGCGGAGAAACAACCTCCATAAACTTTGGGTCTCATCTGCTGCTCAGCTGCCACAGAGCAAACTGCAGCTGTGAAGACCCAGGGAGAACGCAGAGAGGGGCGCGCTTCCCAGCTCCAGCAACAGTGACTGATCTGCATTACTACCGGCAAACAGAGGTCCCCCATGATACTGAAAACACAGGCTGTTTATAAATATTTGATTCTTAAATAATCGTTAAAATGCTCTTAATGTTTCAAGAAACAAAGGAAAACTCCACCATGACGTCCCTCTACAACTCTTGTTTCCGAGAAATAATTGACAAGTCAGTTATCTTAGTAACTGCCCAAGGCATGGGGTGAGAGTGGGTGTGGACTAAATTTTGAATAAAAAGGAGACAGGTATCCAGTGTGGACTGAGGTCAGACCTTGGTGTTGACTTAAATTACACGAAGTCATTGATTTCATGAAGTCGGAAAATGTTTAGCTTTAAAAAAGCAAAGAATAAAAATGCTAATAAGTGATTAAAGTTTCTCTAAAAGTGCTTCTTTTCAGTCTCCAAGTGTTAAGTTAAACAGGGCTGACCCAGGGCTGACCCAAGCATTTTCCAGTCACTGTTATTTCTCTGTTGTTAGTACTCTATTAAGTACAGCTCCAGTGAAATGCCCCTCTCTCCTGGAAAAGGACTATTCATACCCCCCTCCCCCTCCGCTGCCACATTTATTCTAATTGCCAAGCTTTTATTTAATGAGTCCTTGGCACCTATGATTAACGGTGACAGCAGTAGTGACCCATGGAGATGGAGAGAGTGAGGATATAAGACAGAATGTAAGGACAGCAAGCCGTTACATTTATAGAATCACTGCTTTTCAAACTCCTCAACACTCGAAACAAGGCCATTTGGGGTTAACTTGAAGATGAAGGTCAGTCCTTACATGAAAGCTCAGTTTTAAACTGAAGTGCAACATCAGCAAATTATACTTAATAAATGACTTTAAAAAGAGGTAGCCACAGACCCACAGACTGGCCTTCCCAAGGAAGTCACTGTGTGGGCTGAGGGGGTGCATTGTGGGTTTCAGAGGACATAGCTGTACCCGGCGAATGGGGGACAGGTACAGCTCTGCGGATACCTGAGAGCGGCCCGCCATGGTTTCCGTGAACGAGTCGTGCTGGGGTTGTAGATTTGGACGGGATGCTCCAGAGTCTGCCCAGGCGCTGGGCCTTGTGCCCTAGCAGGCCCAAGAATGGCGGAGCAAGTGGAGCCGAATGGACACAGGACCATTCAGGTCTTGGGGTGTGAGGTGTTTCCAGCAGCTTTTGGAGTTGGCTGGCTGATAGACAGGTGGTGCTTACGTGTGTGTAAGTGTGTGCGTGTGCATGCGTGCGCATAGGGGGACGTTCTACCTGCCATTCATGGGGTAATCTTGATGTCATATAGAGGCTCTTCTCAGTTTTGCAAATACCATCTCTTCTGGTCATGGGAGCAACATACTGTTATCTGTTAGAAATACGGGAAAAAAAATCACCAAAAATTGGGTTTAGAGAATATGCAGGGCTTTCTAATTGAATGCCTACTGTTGAAGAGGCAAGGAAAAAACCTATAAAAGCAGTGAACATAAAATTGGCTGTCATATTTCACTGAAAACTGTTTTAATCCTTTTTTCAAAGCAGAGGTATTTGCCGTGTTTATGTGGTGAATTTAAAAGTTGTTGAAAACGGATGCCTGGGTGGTTCAGTTGGTTAACCATCGGCCTTTGGCTCAGGTCATGATCCCAGGGTCCTGGGATGGAGCCCCACATCGGGCTCCCTCCTCCATGGGAGTCTGCTCCCTCTCCATCTGTTGTTCCCCCTGCTGAATGAATAAAATCTTTAAAAAAATAAATAAAAAATAAATGTTCCAAATAACCTGAAAAGGGAGTGTTGACCTAAGCTACTCTCACTCTTTAAAAAGAACCTACACTTATACAAACATACAAACCCAAAAAGACTTTTGGACGATAATAATCCCTGAACTGAATATTTAGAAAAGTTTTTCAAATAATCGGATTCTCACGTTCATTTTCTTTTACTGTTTCTGGTTACCTGGAATTAACAGTGCATTATGTGATGTTCTTATTGGGAGTTTCATGGCATTAAGGGATTACAGGCTTTCATACTGACTTGTTTGGTTTTTTTATCTGTAAATAAAACCAAAGTTGGTATTCTTTTCTAATATGTAGATTACATAGATTTTTGTGAAAGTTTTGTGGACTCAGGAAGCACATGGACTAGCACTGGAAACAAAGACTCTTTCCGTGTGGCTCACACTTTAAGTTTGGGACCGGAGCATTTTAAGCAGGACTCTTCCATAAACCCAAGACTATGCAAAAAGGGTTTAAGCATAGGAGGGACAGAGTCTTCTAATTTTGCTTTAGAAACCTGTCCTCAGAATGTTTGGAGGTTAGTTATACCACTGTTTCTGCATCAGCAGGCTTTCAGGATACTTTCGAAAACTTCTCCGAAGGCCCAAGCCCTGTATTTTTGTTCTCTGAACATCTCCCCACAAACTTATTTGCACTGGTGGTTTGTAGACCTCAGGAGATGGCCCCACTGTGCAACAGCTTCATGTTATTAGTACCATTATTTGTTCAAAGTCATTTGAAGGCAACTTATGTGGCATATTTTCCATATGATTTTACTTTGGGCACCCTCCAGTTACATGCAAAGATCAAAACTGGGCAGTTTCCATTTTAAAGACTGACACCTTTTATATGGGCCATGGGGGCTGCTGGGTGGCGGGAGAGGATTTTAACATGTATTTGTTTACATTGAAATCATATACTTAAAAATCTTCCATACTTCAAGTGTTTTTATTCTGAGCAGTACGTACAAAAAATAATGCCAAATGTGTCTTATTCCGTATCGTTTAGCACTCTGTACGGGCTCTCAGTCTTTTACAGATTTAACAGACCCCTCACTTCACCATACATAAGAGGCTTCCTTCTTGCCCTCACTGGAAATGGAGCCACGGGCAGGGGCGAGGGCTGTGCCTTGTCAGACCTCGCTGAGGAACTCCAGGTTCAGATAGGCCGGGATGTGGATTGAGTCCATGGTCAGCGAGGATGGGTTGAATGGAAACAAGACGGGAAACATGTGCTTGGAGTCTAACAGCAGCTGCTGAGGGTCATTCCGCTCTTGTAGCTGTGCCTGTGAGGGAGACAACAACCACATGAAAGGCCACCCCCAAAAGAGCTGGTTTAGAGGAACTCACAAAAGTGAAGTAGCATGTATCATGGAAACATTTGTTAAGACAATTAGGGTGGGCTTCGGGAGAACGTGGCCTCCCTGTCCCTGTGGCATTCGTCAGGGAGAGGAGCCCTGGTTTCAGCCTGTTGGAATCCAGATGACCTTAAGCTCTCCCCAAATTTTGGCAGTCTTTAAATTTTCCAGCTAAAGGAGAATAGAAAAATACATTTCAGGTGCAAATCGTGTGGAGAGGTACTACAGTGAAGGGCTTAAGACCATGGGCTCTGGAGGCAGACAGCCTGAGCTCTGATCTGGTGGGCAAATTCCTGAACCTATCTGTGCCTTAGTTTCCTCATCTGTAAACCAGAATGGGGAGAGTGACATCACACAAAATGGCAGAGTGAAAGCACTGGGCCTCAGTCCCTCCATTGAAGCAGCCACTGAGCTGGAAAAAGCAATTGCTCTTGGAACTCTAGAACCTGATTAGACACTTAGAACCAGCAGGAGCTGAAGAAGGGGGAGGTTGCTTATCTCTGCAAAGGGAGCAGTCTGTGTGAATTGGCCACTAACCTAAGTCTCCAGCCCCTGTGTAGCTGAGGGACAGAGGCCCACACTCTGGGAGAAGCCAGCCAGTGCAGCAGGCCAGACAGTGGGACCTCGTCCTCCAAAATCTGAGTTCCTGCCCTTGCTCTCATGTTCCCTGATGGATGGGCACAGATGCGTGCCTTGATTTTACCTTCTCTTGGGATACAGTGGCTTCCTCCAAAGGTATCAAGTGGAAGATTTAAAGGGACACAACCCCTCCTTCCCCCCACCTAATTTGGACCCAAACATTTTAGGAAAAGTATAGTAACTCAAATGAAACTTTTCAGTTCACCAAAGGGGTTCAACAGCAGACTTGAGCAGGCAGAAGAAATGATCAGTGAACTTGAAGATAAGGCAATTGAAATTATCCAGTTTGAGGAACAGATAAATAAAATGGATAAAAGTAAACAGAACCTTAGGGACCTGTGGGACACCATAAAGCATACCAACATATACCTCATAGTAGTCCCAGAAGAGGAAAAGAGAAAAGGGCAGCAAAATATTGAAGACATAATGGCCGAAAACATCCAAAATCTAATGAAAAACGTACACCTGTTCCCCCTCCCCAAGAAGGAAAAAAAAAAAAAATCCAAATGGGATAAACACTCACACTGAGACACATTATAGTCAGATTATCAAAGTCCAACAACAAAGAGGGAGAAAGGACTCCTCACTTACAAAGTATCCTCAAGATTATGAACAGATTTTTTTCATCAGAAACCAGAGGCCAGAAGGCATGGGGTAACCTATTTAAAGTCCTAAAAGAAACTCTTAACCAAAAACTCTATACCCAGCAAAACTATCCTTCAGGAATAAAGGAGAAATTAAGTCACTTCCACATCAACAAAAGAAAGTCCTGCAGGGTGCTTGAGTGGCTCAGTCGTTAAGTGTCTGCCTTCAGCTCGAGTCATGATCTCTGGATCCTGGGATTGAGTCCCGCATAGGGCTCCTTGCTCAGTGGGAAGCCTGCCTCTCCCTCTGCCCCTGCTTATGTTCCCTCTCTGTGCCTTAGTTTCCTCATCTGTAAACCAGAATGGGGAGAGTGACATCACACAAAATGGCAGAGTGAAAGCACTGGGCCTCAGTCCCTCCATTGAAGCAGCCACTGAGCTGGAAAAAGCAATTGCTCTTGGAACTCTAGAACCTGATTAGACACTTAGAACCAGTGTGTCTCTGTCAAATAAAACAAAAATAAAATCATAAAAAAAAAACGTCCTGCAGGCTGACATGGAAGGACACTAGACAGTAATTTGAGGCTGTAGGAAGAAATAAAGAACACAGCCAGCATTGTACTTCTGCTTGTAGCTCCTTCTTACATAATTTATGCAGATGCAGAAAACAGTTAAGCATTTCTGTTAGTGGGGACATCATGTACAGCAGATGTGGCAGTAACAACATAGTGGCAGAGACAGGGATAGGGGTATGTATGTAGCAGCAGAACATGTGTACTATTGACCTAAGTTGGGATTATTTATATTAGGTAGTTCCAAGTTTAAGATGTTAGTTGTGATCAGCAGGGTGATAAAAAAAGTACACAAAAAAGGAAAGTAGGGAATCTCAGTGGTACACTACAAAAACTAAACACACACAAAGGCAGTGATGAGTAACACAAAACATAGAAGGCATACAGAAAATAAGTGGTTCCCTAGCAGAGGTCATGAATGATAGAGTTAACTAGGGTAAAGCAGAGAATGGTCTCTGGCACTAGGTGAGTCCCGTGTGGGTGGTTAATGCTCCTTTGTTCCTTCTGTTGGTTCACATCCCATCAACCTCTGAATTAGGAACCCAGGTGGAGACGTCCTTACATGAAGGCCACAGAGACTAGTTAGCTATGAGTGTTGCCCAGAGGAAAATCAATACATCTCGATCTTGTAAAAATACAGGCCATCGACTACTAGCTTAAGCGATCAAAATTTTTTTCCTCCTTAGGAAAACTCACCGCTAGGCAGTGGTAACATTTGGTATGTTGTAACTTTCTAGAAGTTTCATCATTATCCTGTATTAGCCAAGACCAACAAGAGATCTTATATGAACTCATTAAGCCTTTGCAGGTCACAGGCGACTATTACTCATTATAGCTCTGCGTTTCTAAAGCCTTCAAGTGGGGCTGAGGTTAGTAAATAACGCAGGAGCATTTGAAAAGTGCTGGGAAACAGATTTTTAGAACAAAATCTGTGTGAGCATAGGACTGTGAGTCGATTCTATAGTGGCTGTGGAATGCATAAAGGTGAACCTGGATAATAAATGGAAAACTCTTTAAATTTCCAGTTGTCAAGTAAAAAAACCTCCATGTGGTTGGTATCACATGAAACGTGGGCCAAAATTTTATATATATATATATATATATATATATATATATATATTTGGAGGGAGGGGATTGTGTATGTGGAGGGGTGGGGGGAGGGGCAGAAGGGGAGGGAGAGAATCTCAAGCAGACTCAGTGCTGAGCACGGAGCCCTATGTGGGGCTTGATCTCACAACCCTGAGACCATGCCCAGAGCTGAAATCAAGAATCAGATGCTCAATCCACTGAGCCACCCACATGTCCTGGGCCAAAATTTTGAAGTAATTTTAACAGTTTGAGAAAGTAGCTTGAAATAATGGGAACAGTTTAGCCGAAGAAAGGACATTTAGAGACACATAAGCAACTACTGTTACTAATTTAAGATAAAGATACCAAATAGTGGGTCTGTTGAGAACCTAACAGAATGGTCTCTCCAGGACCACTGAAGTCCAAAAGTGAACTCAGCTTGGTTGTATTTATTATTACAAACCCGGTCACACAGCCTATAAAGGTGTACATAAAATGTGAAAGGGCAAAAGGCTCTTAAAAATTGTTTTGTAGCACTTAAATGTCCTTTTATTTCTCAACCTCAGATCAGCAGGTTCTACTCTTTAAAGGGTTTGAAGAAATTGTAAGGGATTGAGAGGAGGGTATAAAAATTTAGAAAAGTTAATACCTATATTATTTATAATTCAGCAGCAAAAGGTGCACATACTTATTTAAAATTAACAAGGTAGTCATCTTATATGCATTATCCTGTGAATCCTTCTGTGAGTTTAAGAATCCCCTCAAATTTACGTTTTTAAAGGTCAGCACGTTCTGCCCATATCACCCAAGCAAATGGTTTGCTTTAAGGAGCAAATAGTATTTATCCCACATTAGATGTGTGCAAGTACAGGAAGTCGGCACAAATCATTCCACCCTTTCCTCTGTGTAGCCTCTGTCTCTGGAGACACAGAACATAAAACTACAGCTGGCAAAAACAAAAAACAAACAAACAAAAAAACAAACCAAAAAACAGAACCCCCCCCCAAAAAACAAAACAAAACAAACCAACAAACAAACAAAAAAAAGAAAACAAAAACAAAAAAACACCAGACAGAATTTTTTGATAGAGTCACCAGCCACTGAGAGTGGTGGCTGAAGCGACTCAGAACCTGATTCTGGCGCTGCAGAGACGATCTGACCAACCTCTGCTACCTTTTTTCCCTCTGCCCTTAATGCAACGCCAAAGTTTGATGTGGCAAAAATTCTTTGACCTTTGGCTTGACTTCCGACTCTTCTTCTCAACAGCGCCCCTGTCAACCCAGCAGCGGTTCCAACTCTCCCTCTGATGTGTGTGCTAGTATTTAAAACCAAATAAGACTTTCTGAACTTGTACTTTGATTTGTGTAAATTATCAGTGCTCCACAAAAACCCGTGGGGACTCCAGAGAACCCGGTGGCTTTTCTTTGTCATCGAAAGGCTTCCTCTACTTTCAGTAGCAGACTGTGGCTGTGTCCGGACTGGATCTTTTCCATCAGCACCCCGCCTTCTCGAGCTATCTGTGGTGCTCCCTCTCCGCCTGCTTTCCCTGTGCTCCGCATGTCACCGCGTTGCCTTTAGAAGAACGGCCGTCCACCTGACTTGGCATCCTTCCTTTGACCTTCAGCCTCTGGTTTCACCTCAGACACAAGGCTGAAATGTTCATTTGTCCTTAGACACGGCTGACTTTCTCAATCTCTGGATCTCTACGTGGCCACGGTGTAAGGCGCTCGGAAGAGAAATCCCAAGACTGCACTAGAGGAAGAGCGTCTCCTACCCCCTGTGTTCTCCAGGTTTTTGAGTGTCTTTTTGATAAAGCCTCATTTCAATTCCCCTTTTCCTGCCTCCTCTGCTCACTTTCGTCCATTTCTTTTGATGCTGGTTTCCTATGCTGGGATCACAGTGCAGTGGCTGGCTAAGGAGGCTTAGGCAATGAGAAAGTGTTGTATCTCCTCAAGGTGTTCCCCACGGTGGGTAATGGGAGAAACGGTCACCGTCCTTCTGAGTCATCTGGACGTGGCTACAATCACACTTACAATTCTACTATTGCTACACTATTTGGAGCCTGGAAAATTTCCCCACATGTGTTGTTACGACATTACAGTTAACTCCTGCAAGGTCTCCCAATTAATAGGGGACACTTGTGATCCATTAAACATAACCAAGATATCCACTGCTATTTGAAAAAATTGGTAATTGGGGGTCTTATCTAATCTATCACAATTTGGAGCCTAACTTGTTTCATGTTTCTCCTTTTGCATGTGCTGATGCATGTACCATTTGCTGGCCATCGTGCCCCCCTGGAGCCATACTGCAAGCCCCTGGACCGACTCCTGGATTGATTCCAACTGCCTCATAGCCCACCGCCCCATTTCAGCAGGAAGCAGCCAGAGTTGTCATGCTCTGGTCCCTGAAGGCAGTCCTTACTATTCCAGGGGGAGGGAGGAGGGAGGATCAGGTGGGGCTAGGTAGGGAGAGATAGAAAGGGGGCTATGTGATCAGGCTCACAGAAATCCCAAAAAAGTGGAGGTGTGGGGAAACCACAGGGAAGAGGACAAACCGGACCACCCTACCCTAAGGGTGTGAGGTGGGTAGTGTCTCTACAGATAACCACTGTGACCAACAAAGAATAACCAGGCCCTAAAAAGGAAGTAAGCCATGGAAGGTGTTATCAATAGAGATGTTAAAAGGATTTAAGTTCCCTGATTAGCTTTCTAGAAAAGACAAACCCTAAAGGCCCTCATTGGCAACCCAGTTAGGACCCCTCTCACTCTTGAGAGCTTTTTCTGTATCTTCACTTAATAAACTTCTATCACTGTAGTAAAATAAATAAATAAATTATATATATATTTTTATATATATATATATATATATATATATATATATATATATATTTTTTTTTTTTTTTTAAAGGCATTCAGCCAAATCACCTAAGGCTCAGCTTTAGGAAGCTCATCTTTTAAAAAAGAAAAAAAAAAAATCCCACAATCTCAAGACAGATTTAAATAATCACTTCCCTAATACATTTTCTTTTCTTTCTTTCAAGCATGTACCTAAGGGCAAATGTTATGAGTCTTAGAGGCAAGACTGAGAGCTCAAATTGTTTTCTTAAAATAATATTTCTTAGTTTAGTTCATGGGTGGGGATGATATTCTGCTGACTTTGTTAATTCCACTTGGCGCTCTAATTCAGTGATGTGCTAGTAGCAAATACGACATCTAAAATCCAAGCAGAGATTCTAAAAGTTCAGTCTTTTGTGTATACAGCTAAGTTATTTATGCGTGATACAGTTAGTATTTACCCAAATGAAAAGCCTTAGGATATAAGGTCTTTTGGCTTAGAATATAACCAGTGATTTATTAATACAGAGAAGCAAAGTTAAACTCTAAACTTTTATTTCCTTTATTAGTTTTAGGTGAGAGCTTTATAAAATTGATTCTAGTTTTGGACCAGGACTTTATAAAATTGATTAATGTTTTAAAACTCACCTGGATTGTTCGTATAAAGGCCACGGTTACCCGTTCTTCAAATTCATTCAGGGGAGTATAAAGGTTTAAAATTTTGACAATCTGTTGGAATAAAAGCAAAAGCTTAGCAAGACCTAAAGGAACATACGACAACTTTTGGATTTCAATGAATATAGGACACTCACAAGAGTATACTCTTCTTTACACAGGACCCATACCTTGGAGCTGGAGTGAAATCAAGGAGAGGAGCCTACAGTTTGTAAACTACAGATCAGAGGCTTCGTCTACTAGACCTGAGCCCTTACTCCTGTCTCCATCATGCCTCCCCACCCCCACTCCTGGCTTAAAAGATAATGGTTCTAAACAGTATGGAGATTCCTCAAGAAATTAAAAGTGGAGCTTTCCTATGACCCTGCAATTGCACTCCTGGGTATTTACCCCAAAGATACAGATGTAGTGAAAAGAAGGGCCATCTGTACCCCAATGTTTATAGCAGCAATGGCCATAGTCGCCAAACTGTGGAAAGAACCAAGATGCCCTTCAACGGACGAATGGATAAGGAAGATGTAGTCCATATACACTATGGAGTATTATGCCTCCATCAGAAAGGATGAATGCCCAACTTTTGTAGCAACATGGACCGGACTGGAAGAGATCATGCTGAGTGAAATAAGTCAAGCAGAGAGAGTCAATTATCATATGGTTTCACTTATTTGTGGAGCATAACAAATAACATGCAGGACAAGGGGAGATGGAGAGGAGAAGGGAGTTGGGAAATTGGAAGGGGAGGTGAACCGTGAGACTATGGACTCTGAAAAACAATCTGAGGGGTTTGAAGGGGCGGGGGGCGGGTGGGAGGTTGGGGGAACCAGGTGGTAGGTATTAGGGAGGGCACGGATCGCAGGGAGCACTGGGTGTGGTGCAAAAACAATGAATACTGTTATGCTGAAAAGAAATTAAAAAAAAAAAAAAAAAGATAATGTTCTAGGAAACCTGCCTGAAACTCTCAGCCTCTTACCTACTAGTCATTTAAAGATTTCTTAAAGAGTACTGGAGATCTTACCTTAGATAATGAAGGTGTCATTTTTACCACACCTCTCTACCTCCTCCCACCCCCAAATCACTTAATAAAAGGAACAATTTTTCCTAATTGAACAGAGAGGATAATCTTCTGTCTGTCTGCCGACTGTTGGGTGGAAGTAGCCTGCCCAAATGCAAAGTGAGGCCAGCTGAACTCTAGAAGTAAACTTCGGAAAGAAAAATATATTTAAAAGGGGGGTAAAGTTGGCAAACTTGCAGTACGTCTGTAGAAAGAAGCAGTTCTTTGAAGAGTTTGTCATTTCATGTTATAGTGGTTAGTGGGGAGGTCAGGAAAGGTATATTTACGACACCGAGTTTGGATTTTGTTCTTTAGGTGCTCGACAGGGAGAAGAAGGTGTATGATCTAACTCAGAAAGTCAGGTTTGGGGGTGCCTGGGTGGCTCAGTGATTAAGTGTCTGCTTTTGGTTCAGGTCATGGTCCTGGGATCAGGTCCTGCATTAGGGTCCCTGCTCATAGCAGAAACTGCTTCTTCCTTTCCCTCTGCCCCTCCCCCTGCTTGCGCTTTCTGTTAAATAAATAAATAAATAAATAAATAAAAACTTAAAAAAAAAAAAAAAGAAGAAGAAAGCAAGCCTGATTTCCTTGTGCTGGTCTCATTTTGTGAGGCCGCTTTGTGCTGGCCCATTTCTAAATAGGCATACTCATGGTGGAGGGCAAGCCATCCCAGGTGTGGGCAGGATTTATCTTCTGACAGTCTGGTCACCTCTCTGCAACCGAGTCCTAGTAGGCATACAGTTTGCTGGGGGAGGGCAGGCAGGGCAGGGAGTACCTGCTGCGTGCTGAGAGAGGTGCACAGGGAGCAGATGGCCTCCGCATCCTCCGGGGTTTTCTTCTTTAGCTGCAGAAGCTGGGCTGCTTGGATCAGGGGTTCCATGGTCTGGACAGCTCCGCTCTGGTGAAGGTTCCTTCCCCGAAGCCACTCTTCAAGTTGGCTTATGTTGTACCTTAGACACAGGTCAAAGGGAGCCGAGTTAGGCCGGACTTCTAAGGGCCAGGGGCGAGCACACCTGGCGGCAATGCCTGTGGTACCACCCGGCTGCAAACAGTGGGATCGTGCTCTTCACCCTCACGAGCTCACACGGAGCAAATCTTGAAGAGCACTTTGCTGAATGAATACAGCAATGAATGGGTGTTTAAAATCAAGCAAAGCTGAGGGACGTGAAGTGTCTGTGTATTCGATCTACCGAACTGAAGTGATTGATACTTCACCTTCACAAACATACTTCTACGTGAGCCTTCTCCAGTCTCTAGCCTCGCTGGAGTTTCCCCCTGACCTACCCACACTGTCTTTACAGTCTTTCGAGTGCGTCAACATCGTTAAAGCTCTGAACTCATTGGTTTCCCAGGTTACCGCCTCGGTGTGGAGTTCCACCAACAAACGAGCAGGTGATGGAACTGTGTCTCGCACTGACTGTGACAAGGACCGGCAGCTAGGTCTGGATGTCACTGTCAGAGACAAAGGCCCCGGGCTCCGACTCTAGCCAGCGGGGGAGGGCCCCTCCGGCCACGAGGCTCGGGCAGGGCACCCCGCTCCTACCTGAGCTGCATGCCGGTGCTCCACGAGCAGACGTCCTTCCGCAGCAGCAGGTTGTTGAGGGTCACGGCGTTGATCATGTAGAACAGCTGCTTGAACACCTGCAGGATGATCTCAGGGTCCAGGCCCTGTTCTCGCATGACCGTGTGGAAGGAAGTCATCTGGCGGATGACGGCTTCCAGGCAGTAGGAGTTGTCCCCGTCCACCATGCTGGAGGAGCGCTTCCGGTAGCCCGTTGGCTTCACACCAGAGAGACCCTGAATGCTCTCATTTTCCAACATGGCGGAGACTAAAAGAAAAGCATGGTTGGAGAAGCTGGCGTGTTCCCCACAGAAGATCTGTTCTTGGACCACTAAGATCATTCAGCGCCTTGGGCTTTGGCGATGGCACCATCCACCGGCATACGATGTTGATGTGCTCAGAAACTCACAGCATTGAGCATCGGATTGCTAATGTGTTGGAGTCTATGTGGAATGAGGTTTGCCTATAGAAATGTTGGACCAAATTTGTGCTTAAATTCATTATGGGACAAAAATAATGGGCACGTACCAACTCAGTTCTGTACTGGTTTCTGTGCTAAGTACAAAGTTTGAGAACTGAGCAGCTTGGGTATAGTACCGGCCCAGCCCTTGACTTCGTCTTGGACCCTGAGATCATCCTCCTCGTTTTCAAAACGCTCTTTTCCATGAGCCACTGACCATATAAATCTCAGGTTAGCTGGTCTTCTTACACTTTCTACCCAGTGTTTAACTATGTGCCTTTATACTCAGGATTTCTTTCCATCTCCCAACAACCCATTTCCTGGTTACAAAACTGAGGCACACGGAAGTTAAAATTACTTGCCCAAGGTCACACCACTAGGAGTCAGCAGGGCCAGGATTTGAATCCAGGTGTGTCCAACTCCAGAATTGTTGCTATTAGCCATCACGTGATTCGGAATCATGAAGCACTCCCAGTGTTCTCTACGCCCTGTGCCTCATAAGAAGGTTCTCAGGAATAACAATGTGGAATGAACCTTATGCTAGATAAGGTTCTGGATGGCATGGAGTGCTCTGTCCAACTTGGAATCTACAAATAACCTATCTGTGTTGTAAGAACCCAGGGGAAAGCTTTACAACACAGGCACAAGGGACAACTTCCTCCCCAGCCTTCTTGGAGCATCCTGAGTGATATGTGGATGTGTCACTCCTGACTCAAAAAACAACAGGCCTCTCATGTTTAAATTCTGATTTATTGCTAAGTGCCCAAGTCTACTGCTTTGGACAGAGTGTTCTGTAAGTACTTATTGTATGAGTACTTGCCACTGTGTTTCTTCATGTGCCCCTGCTTAATGCTTTTATTTTTTTTCATGAATAAAGTACACATATGGGCATGAGGATTATATTTTTTCCTCTATATGCATTGATAACCTTTTGGATTTATACTTAGTACCTGTGGAAGACCTCCTAGCTCTTCTGAGCACACAGCACACACCTCCTTGCTGCCTTCAGTGGGAAGGTTCTAGTTTTCTGGAAGCCACGCCTAAGGTATGGGCTTCCCTGACAGCAGGCGGTGTCCACCGTCGCTTCTGAGCCCACAATGAGTGGGGAGCTGGAGATCTGCTGCCGCCCGCTTACCTATCATAGGCTGCAACACACCCTCGGCGATTTTGATGAGCTGCTGATAGATCTGAATGGAAAGGTCACTCAGCACCTGACGGTATTCGGTGAGGTCGAAGTTCTTAAGACAGTGCTCATTCTGCTTGGGCGTATTCTGAGTCATGAAGCCCTGCAGAGAGAAAGGGCATTTGAAGGAGGCTCGGCAGGACTTCCGGGTCTCCATCTCATCCATGACACCCTATCTGGGGGTTCCACCAGCCTCTGTTAACATGATGGTCCACAAGAGCCTGTCAGTTCCTTGAGGCCTCAGTGGGGGGCCCTTGAATCTGAAGGCAGAGCAAAACCTCAGCATGATAGAGAAGTCGGAGCTGTTTGAATTAAGAGGCCCGAATCACTTAGTCCACATCTTGAGGTGATTTCCCTGCAGCAGCAGACCCAGCTTGGTGTGAGCTCCAGGGAAAGAGGCCTCCGACCTGAGTCTCTGTCCCTCTCTCCTAACAGGCCAGGATACCTTACAGTGTGAAATGCACAGCCGCGGAAGGAGTACGGCCGGGTCAGATGATGCTTTTATAACGGGAAATTTTACATGGATTCTATTGTTGGGCATCAGAATTAATAGACAAACAGAAATGATCTCACAGCTACAGCAGCTTGTCCCCTTAGCTTTCTACGCGAACAAGAGGAAATAATGTGGTCAAGAGTTGCTAGTATCGAGGGGAGTCGGGGGACCAACAGCCCTTTGTATTCAGGCCAAGGTACACCAAGGGCAGCCAGAAAGACCAAGTCTTCCAAAGAGTGACCATCCCCAGCGAAGTCTCTCAAACCAGGTCCTATTACAAAGCATTTTTAAATAAAAACTAAAAAGCAGGTGAAAGAAGGAATCACTGTGACAGCTAAGATACATATTTTTCTCCATCTTTATTTACACTACACTGATCTGGCTATACTGTGCTTCGGGTCTTATGCCCCTGCCCCAATATATTATTTTGAATAAAAGTGAAAAAGGAAGGGCAGAAAGGAAAAGTGGAGGCACCCCCCGCCCAGGGGCCTGGGAGTGGTGTGTGGGGAGAGGTGGAATTTTTACTGGAGAAGCCAGAGTGAGGACATGGCCTGGGTCACCGAGCTATGGGGCTAAATGCAGAGCATGGGCATAGTTCTTTCAGGGACCAGTGTTGGGAATGGTGGGTTCCAGATGAAGCTGGGCTCTCGAGGGCCAGAGCAAGATAAGAAATAATGCAATCAGTTGGGCTGCAGGTCAAGGAATCAAATTTGGTTACAAGTAAGAAGCTGGGCCTCCAGGTCAAGGTGTAAAAATGTGGTCTCATCACATTGTGCCCCTTCTCGGTGTCTGCCTTAAAATGGACAAACTACCGGTTGGCTTAAAAGACAGTCTCACACATGAGACAACTGACCGGGCTTTCTTCCGGCATTCAAGGAAACGGGGCTCTTCCACAGATGCTTCCAAAATTTAAGGTCATAAGGCTCTCCCTGGAGAGTCCCAGGGGTTCTTGGATAAAGGATGGGTCACGTAAACTCATTTCCCCACCAATTCTACTTATTTGATTCCAGGTGCTTTCTGGGACTGCTGGGACTGTCAAGGCCACCTAGAGGAAGGTGTGCTGTGGCCGGCCTATCCCTGAGTCAGGTAGAGGAAGGTGTGCCCTGAGCCCTGCCTATCCCTGAGTCTAGCTACCAGGTAGAGGAAGGTGTGCCCTGAGCCCGAGGTCCCAGAGGGTGCTGGACAGACCTGACATGCTCTCCTCAGGGTAGAACTGCGTTTGGACAGAGCAGGGCTGCCCTCCACGACAGCCCAGTCTCTGAGCTGACATCTGCTCTGAAGCAGGACACACATTGCTCTGTCCAAGGAAGCGAGTCGGTCTGGCAGGGGATCTGGGGTGCTTTAATGGTTTTTGAGTGCCCTTTAGGCGTTGGGTTATCTCAACACGTACCTCATCCCCACTGTACTGCTTCAAGCAGTGAAGGAGGCGGCAGGTGTTGGATAACCAGAATGATGTCATCTCGAAGTCCTCGTTGTGCTTCTGTGGAAAGAAAAAGACCTCTCTCGTTAGTAGGGGCTCCCATCTGGTTAAACACTCACCTGCAACCTGTCTTTCCAGGTTTCTAGAATTACTCAGCATGCCCCAGGCAGACACGATGGCCCATCATGAAGAGGAGATCCACTGTCCAGGGGCTGTGTTACCATTCCTCCACTGCTGGGAGGGGCACAGAGGCCCCCACCCTGGTTCCCTGAGCAGTGGTGCACCTCTGTGCAGCCCTGGGCTGTATGCTGAGCCCTGGGCAGCTGGCCCCGGCAGGCTCCAAACCATCACTGATCCAACCCAGGAGATGGGAGGAGCACGCCAGTGAACATTCTGGCACTCCATTTATTGAGAGAGCAGATGTCCAATGGGTTCAACCCTCTGGAAAATGACTATAAACTGTAACTTGGTGAAAAAGGCTGTTGTACAGCCCAAAGAGCTGAGACACAGCTTCTACCCTAAGGCCGATAACTGCACAGAGTTCGTTTCGTCCAGTAACACTGCCCCTGTTTAAACGTCAGAGATGAGAGCTTCAATGACAATAAAACAAAGGGGTCAGACAGAGAGTGACGGGTAGGGCTGGGCATTCCGGTGGAGCCTGGTGATTAGGGAGGGTTTTCCTGAGGCAGTGACCTCTTAAGTCAGCCTTTGACTTGCCCAGACCAGCACAAGCCTCTGGATGAGCTCGAGTGAGGGGTCGAGGCAGGAGACTCAGCCCCAAGAGTTGGCAGCATGTCTGTTTAGAGCCAGGAGCAGATAAAACTGGGCAGGAGGTGCGGTAACTGAGACACAGCTGGCACGAAGCCAGAAGCTACAGGCTGGTGTGACACACTCCCAGAAGGATAGGGGGGGCAAGTGACAGCGGTCTAGATTCCGTGCTTCTGGGGATGGCTTACGCCACAGAGTGGCAGAGCGGGTGAGAACGGGGGGGCGGTCTCAGAGCAATGCCGCTTGGGGTGGGGGCCTGTGCCGAGTCATAAATCTCTCTTACAGAGGGCTGATCTCCCTCAAAAAGCTTACCTCTCCCCATAGCTTCTATGTGGCCCGGCCTCTCCCCTCCCTGCAGGCCAGCCTCCTTCTGCAGAGGCTGTCACTACACTGGTAAGGGGCCTCATGCCTTTAAGTGGAGTTCCTCCAGTGAGGGCCCCATTAGCAGCCCTGTCCCCGCCCGGGGCCTCCTCACTTCAGAACCTGATAAATGTTTACACCCTTCCTTGGGCCACTGCCCTGCCTGGGCAGCAGGCACCCAGCTCCTTGGAAAGGTCTGGGAGGAAGTCTCTATTCGGGTTGTGTTCCTGCATGGCACTGCAGGGCAGGGTCAGCCTTCCCTGGAGTGGAGCACGGCATTCTCCTGGCACCACAGGCCAAGGCTTTTGAAAGCACCAGGGTTCCCTGGAGGCGTCTGGACAGCAACACTGGATTTCTGGGTGTCCTGCCATTTCTGAGCCTGAGCATCCGGGCTCCGCAGGTGAGCTGCACCTTCAGAGCTGGAGACGCGAGGAAAGCCCAGACAGGGTTGAGCTATGGGGAGCCGTAGGCATCCCTCTGTCCGCTGCCAACCACCACCTCTGGCACGAGGCACCTACCTTCAGGACTTTCTTAATGCCGTTGATGGTGGAGGTCAGCAAGGAGTGCACCTTGAGGTCATCGTTGACGTAATCGGCGTGCCTGATGCACATGTAGAGGACGTAGGCAGGAAGGCAGGGCACAGTGCCCGCCAGCGTCTGTGGCTTCAGCTCTGACAGCAACAAACGCCAAGAGTTAGACTCTAGCAGATGCCTGGGGTTCTGAGAAGCCTGCTCTGAAATATTTTCTTTCCTCTTTTTTTTTTTTAAGATTTTATTTATTTATTTGAGGGAGAGAATGAGCAAGAGGGCACACAAACTGGGGGAGAAACAGAGGGAGAGAGAGACCCGGACTCCTTGCTGAGCAGGGAGCCTGATGCGGGACTTGATCCCAGGACCTTGAGATCATGACCTGAGATGAAGGCAGATGCTTAGCTGACTGAGGCACCTAGGCGGCCCTGAAATACAAGTATTTTCAATATTTTCCTGGAGCTCCTCTAAGAGTAACCTTTCAAGGGGCCCGGCAGCTGGAGGAGGAGTAGGGGAGAAGCACATTCCTCATTGTTTGGCCAGAACAATAAGACAGGCTCCTAATGCCTGGTCCTTAGAACATGAAGGAGAAGAGCCCACAGGTAGCTCTCTGCCAGGTTTCCACACAGAGGGCCCAGGCCCTGGGCCAGCTGCAGGCAGGAGCCGGCTCCCCAGCCAGTGAGAGAGCTCGGGGCGCTTCCTGCTGCAGGCACACCGGACTCTCCCACAGCGGACTGCGAGAGCAGGTTCTGGGAGAAGCTGGCAGACCGCAAATTTCCAAAGCCAGAGCCCATGTGCCGGGGCCCGGAAGGCCACAGGGACCTTTAGCCCACTTAACTGTCCATTTGGAAACTATGTACTTGGCAGCAGCTGCCTAGACCTCCTCAGAGCCAAGAATAGATCAAGTAGGCTGCTGAGTGGCCACGGCCATTCCCCACCCCCCAAGGGCCACACTGTGACACCTGTCTCGCCAGCCTCTCCAATGACGGGTGGCCTAACCTGCGTACAGCTTGTCCTGTCTTGGGCTGTCCTATCATGACCTGAGTCCCATGTCTATAGACTCACTTGGTCTGCCCAGCTAAGTGT
Organism: Mustela nigripes; assembly: GCF_022355385.1. Taxonomy (NCBI): domain Eukaryota; kingdom Metazoa; phylum Chordata; class Mammalia; order Carnivora; family Mustelidae; genus Mustela; species Mustela nigripes. The sequence continues at coordinate 67,424,659 of NC_081564.1, forward strand.
TAGCATTTGGGGCAGGACCAACGGCTCGACACATCTCTATCCTCCACAGCAACCGCTTGTGCCAGGGACCTAGGAGGAGGTCGGATGGTGTTTTGGCATTTGTTTGGATGACTAGAGGGAAGGAGACTGGGTGTGACATGCAGGCAGCTTAGGGGGAGATGGCCTCGTCTGGGGCTGCCTGAGCTGGGACAGTGGGGAGGAGCCACGTCTGCTGGCACAAGCAGTCCCGTTCGTTTCGGACTCTATGGTTGGGAACTTTGACTTTCATTCCCCAGAGATGAAAGGCTCATTCCTAGAAGCCTTAGAATCAGATGCAGCCTGCTGAAGGAAGAGGGGCTTCCCATCAGATTGCTGGGCAGCTCTAGGGGGAATTAGCCTTTAGAAAAAGAGCCAAAGCACTCAGTCGCTAGAAATACCCAACGCAAAGAACGGAGGGAAAAGCTGCCCTAGGCTAGAGTCCACAGCATTTGGCCCTCAGCAAGCTGCTCAGCAGGGTGCAACTCTGGCAAACTCACATTTCTCTAAAACAGCCCTGACCTCCTAGTTGACCATCTCGTGCCCCTGCAAAAAGCAACCATTTCATATTCGTCACACTGAGAAGAGTCTGTGACTTCAGCATAGCACTTTCTCTGGTCATATTTCCCATCTATTGTATTTCCCACGTCCGCATTTTACAGAACATCTAAGGCTCCAAGTAAAGGAGCTTGTAGCTCAGGGTCCAGAGGACCATCTACCCAAGATTCTTCCCTTTTTTTTTTTTACCCAGGACTCTCTCCTCCAAGCCTCTTCCTCCTACTCTGCAGGCAGCTGCTGGACTGGGCTGGTTTGGGCAGAAAGGCAGGCCTGGGGAAGCCAGGTGGAGCAGGACCAGAGGGGAGAGAGCCGGGCCACGTGGCAAACCAGGCTGTGGCTCGGGGTGGCAAGGAGAGCCGCACCCAAGAGCCTGGCATGTGGTCCCCATAGCATCACAGCATGAGCATGGCCTGGGGAGGGGATGTTGTTGGGAGCTGATTAGAGAAGCAGCCATGGGAAGGGAGGGTGACGGAGAGCCAAGGATGGGTGGGAGGTGGCGGGGTGCAGAGTGGGGGGTGGGTTATGCTGGGTTGGCCACGCAGCTGGGGAAGGAGCTGTGTGGGGGTGGGATGCCACAGAGGGTCCCGACCTGTCACCAGGTTCCGAATGAGAAGGGCCTCGTCTTCCTTGTGGTACTCCAGCATGCCCTGGAAGTCCTTCTCCTTCCGTTGGACGGTGACCTGCCTGTTGAGCTCATGTCGCTTCCGCTCACTCTGGGCCAGTGCCTGGGCGGCTGGGCAGGGAAGAGACAGGAAACATGAAGAGAGAGCTCTAGGCTACAGGCCCGAGAGGCGGGGGTGCCTTAGGTCAGTGGTGCTTCGCTCTGGGGATCCAGCATTCCAGGTTCTCTGAGCTCCCACACCCCTCACGTGGTCTGTCCTTGTGGCCCGGACCACACTCCAAGGAGCTTAGCACCAGGCACTGGGGCCCCCGCGGGATAAGAATTCAGAAGAATGAATGACAGGTCTTCAAGACTGAATGAGAGAGAGAAGCCTGAAGCCTGAGAGGCCAGGAGAAGAAGAACTCAAAGAGAGCAGAGAGATTCAGGGATGGAGAGGGGCTGAGCAGAACACGCAGCCTCTCCTCCTAGATCCTCCTCCAAAGCAGCAGGTGGGCATAACCAGCTGAGTAAGCAAATGACACCCATGCTGGGTGCTGTGCCCAGAGGCACTTGGTATTAGGACAAGAGATGGGACTCAACCCTGGGGACACAGCTCTTGAGAGGAGAGTAAAAGGATGGGGGGGGGGTCCAGGCGGTGGGGGACCCAGAGAGGATTCCATGCCAGGTGGCATGTGTCAAGAAGGACCGGGGCTGACAGATTTATAGCAAGGAGTCAGAGCAAGCACATTCTGGATGTTTCTGGAAGAAATTTAAAACTGCCTGACCTCTCTGGGCCAGATTCAAGGTTAGAAATTTAAGGATAAAAATCATAGGACTGACCTTGTTCCTTCCTGACTACCCGTCACATGGAGTGAGTGAGGGCTCTGTGGTCGGGGTCTGTGTGTTATGTAGCATTTTCCCCCACACCAAAAAAGCTTCGCCTCCCAGCTCCCTTGAGGGCAGGGCCACAGGGCCACGGTCTCAGTGCAGAGCTCAGAGGAAGCACCCAAACACCTGCCGGGCTGACTTATCTTCATCCAGATTCCAGCCACCTGAGAACGTGTGAGCCTGTGGGATCTGACTTGGTCTATCCCACAGCTGGACTGGGCACAGGCACCAGAGGACGGGGGAAGCAGGAAGAACCTGCAGAGGGAAGCGGCCCTTCTGTTCCCTTCCCTCACTGAGCTCGAGCACACGCAGGCACACACACACACACACACACACACACCCTCTCTCTCTCTCTCATGGGCCTTACCTTCTAGGTCCTGGACCTTCTTCATGTAAATTTTCAGTTGTTTCTTGAGCTTCCTCTCATTCTTTTCCAGCTTTTCTACCAGTTCTTTGAGGTCCTAAAATCAGAGGGAAGCAGTGTGAGAACAGACTTAACCCGGCCCCGGAGGGCAGGGGCTAGAATCCTGGGGCCCAGGGTGGCCCTCGGTAGCCACCAACCCCAGTCCTAAACCCTTACTGAAGGGTGGTCTCTAGATTCTGTTCCTGCTCTGGGGCCAAGGATGGAAACCTGGCCCATTTAGCTAAAGGCCATCGCTGGCTCCAACTGTTTCCAGAACGTGACTTTCCAGAGTGTGATCCGATGGGCAACATCACTCACCAGGTTCTCGTTGGTCAGCCGGGAGATCTCCTGCTGGACACCAAACTCCACCTGGGCCTCCGGGGACAGCAGCAGTGTCTGGCAGAAAGTCTGCTGCTGCTTGTCCAACTCCTCCTTCAGGGCTTCCACCTGCGCCTTGAGGCCCTCCACCTCCTCCTCGTGCTCGCGGCTCTGGGCCTGTAGCTGTGCCTCCAGCAGCCTGCACCAGGGGGAGGGGGGCCGGTGACCGTGGGGCTCAGGTCAGCGCCCCATGTGAGGGGCCACAGACGGACACGCCATGGGGAGCAGCCAAGCACACAGCAGCAGCAACTGCACAAACCCAACGGGGAAGACGCCGAGGGGAGCAGTCTGGCAAGCAGCCCAGCCCGTCCCGTCCTGTCCGAGGATGGGAACTCGGGGTCAAATGCGCACCCCTGGTCCAAGGCCTTTTCCTTGCCACCCCCTCCCCCATTCCGTTCCTCATCCTACACAGGCGATTGGTTTCGGATTGAGAGATTGTCTCCGTGTCAAATTGCCACCCACAAAAATAAATTTCTTACAGCACCATTTACAGAAAAGTATCCACATCTGTACCAGCTTCACAAGAATCTCCTTGTTAAGACAAAAGCCTAGTAGACTCAACTAGTGCCTGCGTATTTCCTCTATCCTAGATTATCTGCCTGTCTTAGAAAGGCGAAACCCGAGCGCCCTCCTTTTTCTCGTCACCACCACCTCCACTTTGTCTGCGGCCATAAATACACAAATTCTTCTCTAGTCAAAACAGAAATTAAGACTCCTGGCGAACCATCTGGGGGAAGCTTTCAGATCAGCTGGTGTCATGAACAGAAGCAGAAGAATCTTGAGAAGATCTGGGCAAGGTTGGCAAGAAGTCTCAGAAGACTCTGAGTCTGAAAGCTCCCCCGGCAATTCTGGGAGACGCCTGTTCCATCCGTCATGAGAAGGCAAGGGATTCTCGAAGCTTCCCAAGCAGCTTCCTCCTCCCCGGGAAGCACTAATGGGAACGAGGTGCTACCTTCTTGGGCTCAAGAGCAAATGTTCTGATTCAGGGTAGTGAACATCACATGAAAGAAAGGTAGGACGTCTGGATGAAAGGTACGCCAAAAGCTGTCTGACAAGACCCACATGCTCGAAAATTCTCTTCGGTCTCTCCCAGGGGTGTGCCAAGACAGTGACCAGAGCTTAGACTCAGGAACCTGGAAGTGCCTCAGAAATGCCAGTAAGAGTCCCCAGCTGCCCTGGAGACACCTTTTTTGTTTTGTTTTGTTTTGTTTTACAGTTGTGCTAGTTTGGCCACAAGAGAGGATGGACCAAGTTGCCAAGGGAGCTAGAGATGGGGAGTCTATGCTGTCAACGCCTCCATGGCTGTGCCCATGTCTTCTGTAGCTCAGTCAGCTCCACAGTGACACGGGGAGCAATGCCTGACTCCCAGGGGCTTCTCAACAGATTCATACAAGTGAAGAAATGCTGGAAGACTGACTCACCCACGCCACACGCCGTATCAATCAGCTGAAAGCACTAATGACGTGAGGATTAGAGGGAAGAGCTCTGTGATTAAATAAGCATTTTAGAGGACACAGGATATTTAGAGAGCATCTTGGCTACAATACACTAAAAGCATCACCAGAAAGTTATAAACATCTCAAGAGAGAACAGAAACCACTAGGTTCTAAGGACTCTCCCTCAGGATTCGGTTCCTGACTTGGGCTGTGAGTTTGTGCCGGTAGCTTTCTTATTCTCCATCTAGACTGTAGTTGGGTGGCTTCAGTTCTGGGCAAGATAGGAGAATCCCTAGACAAGCACCGGGCTCGACACACCTCCTCTGAGGCCAAGAGTTCAGGGGCCTCAGCCAGTGACAGAGCTGGTTCTAGAAGCCGGGTCTCCTGATAGATACGTCTGACCTTTCAGTTTTGTTAATGCATTCATTTGCTTATTAAAAAAAAAAAAAAATCCAATCTGCTGATAGAGAGCCACAAGGAATCACCTGGTTTTACATGGGGCTTCCCTCCCCAATAAAACAAACTTCTCGCTGGGGCAGGTCTTACTGAATAATGGCCATTATAACAGAAATATCAGACAACATGGGTCCTATGCTTACTATGCGCCAGGCACATGCCAAAATGCTCCACCTGCCTTAACCCTATTCCTTAGAATGACTCCGTGAGGCAGGTCCCATTCTGATCCACATCAGAGCAGCGAGGGAAGAGACCGAGGTCGCCTTGCTCACAGGCGGTGGGGCCACTTAGCAACCTAGAGCCAGGAGGCACGCTGCCTCGAGGACCAGCTGATCTGGACCTTCTTCTCCCAAGAACAGATTCTTGTTGCTGTAATGGGCCCTCCAGCAGGTCATGGGCAGGGAACACTTTGGAGGTAGTATGGGAGGGCGTCAGGTTCCCACCTGGCCCCATCACCGCCAGGCTGAGGGGCCTGGGCCACCACGGACCCCACCGCCATGGCCTCTTCTGGGACACAAGCCTGTGGACCATTGCTGCTTTGGTTGCTGGGGGGCTCAAATTCACCAAGCTATGCCACAGACCCAAAGGGCCACACGCTGGCAGCCAAAGTGGGACAGGACCATCACATGGTGTCTAACCTCCCTTGGTAAACTGCTCACCCACAGCTCAAGGCCAGTGGCTTATTCAGATTCTGGTACCACGTGGAGGGTTCAGGTTCTAGATCTTCCACTGAAGCGGCAAGTCCCTTGAATCCTAGAAGCATCAGTGAGTGTCCTGACCCCAGGAAGGTTCCCCTGAGCCTTTAGCTGCTGTTGCCTAGACCCCTATGAGCAGCACCCTGGGCCTCATCCACACAGAGCCCGGACACAGATAGCCAGCCAAGTGACCCGAGGGGCAGCCCACGGCACCCCCGAGACTCGGGCCCTGGCCTCCACTCCAGGGGAGAGACAGGTAAGCGTAGACACGAGCAGGCGGGACAGACAGAGCAGGCGCAGGCAGGAAGGCGTATGCGTGACCTGGCAACTTGCTTTAGGCCTTGGTAGGCCAAGCCGAGCTCTCCATCTTCATTCAAATATCCCCAATCCTCAGTCTTGCTAGAAATAAATGACAAAAAACAGGGCATCGAGTGTGGAGGGAAGAGACAGGGAGGCAGAACGTCCAGGAACGTGAGGCCAAGCGGTGGAAACAAAAAAAAAAAAAAAAGGAAAAGCTCGAACTCCCAGCTTCCCTTCTTCCTTTGCAATCACCAGCCCCTGAGCACCTAAGAACGTCCCTGTTCCCGAGGCCGGGTCTCAGAAGGGGGTTCGTGCGCTCTCATGGGGGATTGAGGATCACGATGGGAGCCAAAGGCTGCACTTGCCCCAATAAATTCTGTGAACAGCAGTGGTCCTCACCCTCTCCACACCCTCGCCCGGAAGGATTCAGAAAAGGAAAGAGAATGAGGAGACCCGCAACCAGAGCAGGGAGGCGAGGCCTGTGCTCAGTAGAAGCCCCAGAGGGCCTCCGGGGAGGCAGCATCTGCTGTGCTCTGACCGGGGCCACAAGGCTCGGTGACATTGAGGGAGACAGCTCCATGCTGTCTGCTTTTCAAGGCCGTTCTCCACTTTGTCACTAAGGATGCACAAGCATCAGCTCACCTCACCTCCAGCCCTCAAGGCAGTTGCATAGTTGCGCATAAACCATGAATAAAGGCCAAGCAGGATGCCTGCGGAACTGTCTCTGCCCCCACCCCAGGGACTGGGTGGCATCTCTCTTATTCACTCAACCTGGAAAGCAGATGGCCAGCTGCCGTCTCCTTGCAAATCCTTTGATCCTCCCCAGGGGCCCAGTGCCTGCCTAGTGCCAGATGAGTCCCTCCTGGAGGTCAGGCGCGTGCCCCCCATACCCCCAGCCATGTACCTCCCTGAGGCACACACAGGAGATCCTCAAGGGCCGGTGGGAGGGGGCTGTAGGCCGAAGACTGAGCCTCTTGAGCCTCTCGCACCTGCCAGGAGGCTGCCCCCGACTTTCTGTGTGGGGATCCTCCTCGTGCTGGTTGGATCCCTATTTTCCTGGCAGGAATCCCGGAGGAGCCGCAGACGGTGTGCCCACTGTGCCCGGATCGGCAACCCCGTCCTCACAGCAGGGAGACCACCTTCCCCCGGAGGAGTGGAGCTGCTGTGTTGCTCCTGCTGGGTGCTGGGTGAGGTCTGGGGGAGTAGCTACCCCGTTACCCCCTCCCCGGAGCGCAGCCTCATGAAGGGCGGCCCCAGGCCTTGGCAGGGCTCACACAAGCTGCTTCTAGAGGGAGGCGGGTCATGCGGCTCCTAGGTCCCACCCTGAGAAGCTTGAAGGAGAGGGAAGGGGCAGGGACCGCTGGGCGCATGCGGGGCTCCACGCCTTCCTTTCAGGGCTGTGCTACCTCCTGCTGGGCAGCGAGCAGATTACTGCCAAGAAGTCCATCGTGGGGGCCTCTCCTCTTTAGGACTCTGGCTTCTCAAATGTCCAGAGCTCTCACGGAGGCCTGGCCTCCCCAGAGACTGTGTTGACTGGAGACTTTGAGCAGTCCCCTTCAGTTCCTAGCACAGAAACCCCCTGTGTGTTCCACTTATCCCAGCAAATCCAAAAGGGACCCTGGCCATGTCAAGTGGGAGCTGGCAAGCTAGTGCCTGTCCCTTCTCAGCTCCTACCACATTTAACTAGGGCGCTCAGTAGCCAGTACTTTGCTCACCAGGAATGCAGGACCTTTTCCGTCACCTTGTTTGCCATGAGTGAAGGGATCCCAAGAGGGAGAGGACCTGCCTGGCCCGGACAGCTGCCCATCCTGGCTGGCCCTCCGGATGCCCAGGCGGAGGGAGGGGGCTGCTGGCTCTGGCCGGGAGGGTCACGGTGTTCCTATAGTTCCCGTGATGGCACATGAAGTCCCACCTCTCACCCTCTGGCGGGTGCCTGTGCGTTGCTGAGTTACACAGAGAGGAAGTTAGCATTAATCCCTGCTCCGAGGGAGATGCTCTCAGAATTCTTAATTCTGGAACAGGCTGGGCATGATGCACAAAGATAAAAGTAGAGACTGTGCGGGCTCAGGAAGTCGGGCACACCGGCTAATGAAAATGCAGTCAGCCAGCTCAGGTCGGAGCCCTTGTTCCTGGATCAAAGAGGACCGGTTCCTCTACGGGGACTCTCTCCCCTTCGTGGGGTCTCATGGGGGGAGGCCTGGGAGGGAGGGCCACCTAGTGGCAGGAGAAGGAAAACCCAAACGCCAGCCTAGGAGAATTTTTTAAAAATAAAGTGCAAGAGGTCAGTGAACAAATCAACAAACATTCAAGGAGGATGGGCTGTGTACACACCACTGTGTCGAGCCCCATTCCCGGTGAGCAACCAGCAGCTAAAGTCTCCAAGTTGCTCCAAGAAGGCAGCAAGACCGCATAGAGGAACCCGGCTGGAGAACCAGGCACCCCAAAGGCGTGGTCGTGGTTCTCGCCTACATGTCCTGCACCTGGTTCATGTGTAAAATGAAAGTGCCCCGCTGACTTATCTGAGGTTCCTTCTAGATCTTTAATGACATAATCTTGTTCACTGTAAAGCTCATGCAGCCGAAAAGGCGTGGGGGAGTCTTTGCTTTCTCTCTGTGGACCCTGTCCAGAGAGCCCCGTGAGGACTTTGACCCAACGGCCATCCCTCTGTCCTGGCTGGAGGCCCTGCCTCCTTGTAAACGGAAACAGGCAAGGTTCCTAAGAGCAGGAAAATGGTCGGTTTCCAGGCTCTAAAAACCTGGAAGATATCCTGCTCCATGGATGTCCTTATTTCTGCAGCTCAGCTGGATGTTCTGCCCGACTGCCCAGGACGATCCCCACAATCTCCGAGAATGGGAGGCCGTAACCCCAGCACCATGAATGAGAGAAATCTGAGCTACAGGCGGGGCCCGGGAAGGTGAATTGTCTCGGGATAAATACGGCCATGCCTCTGAATTACAGCGGACAGGAGCTATGCTGATGGTTTGGGACCCAGTGAATTTTGGGAACCCTTATGAGGGAGTCACCGCCCCACAGAGTTTCCAGCTGGGAACAGTGACAGTGAGGATTCAAGGAAGGGAGCTGGGGAGGCTGAGGCTCAGTCTCAAATGAGCCATGAATGCCAAGCCTATCCTAAGAAATGTGCACACACCCTTTTCTGGTTAAACAGGATCTCCCCTGTCCCCAGCAGGCTCATTGTAATAACCCCCGCTTTGCCTGTCCAACAGGCAAAGCTACCTTTTGTGCCAAGGGCCTCCTGTTGTTTCCTGGAACCTGCCGGGAAGAGGGACGGCGAGGTTTCCTGGGACCCAAGCAGAGGTCCAGTAATGCACTCTAAGTTTCTCTTTGCAGTTCCACAGACTTGAGTGGAAATAGCCAGTGGCCAAAGGTACACTGTTCCCAGAGCTAGACCTGAGCCCTCACCACACTCCTGCTCCTACCTCGCTCTGTGACCTGAGTGCACGCCTGGAGGTGAGCCTAGCCTGTTCTGCTACCCACTTTCCCAGCGCTTCCCCCCCTTCAACCCTCCAGACACCCACCTGTGTCTGCAATAGCCCATCCCCGGGGGCAAGGACGAGCCCTCTCTTTAATTTGATTTTGGCCACAGATGAAATGGTCATAATGTTGCTGATTTCTCTTAGCTCCCAGAACGTGGAAATGAAAGCACTTTCTGGAAGCAGAAGAGCTATCCATCTTCCTGCAGTTCCTTCCCAGAACAGACCCTCATTACTGGCTTCTCTCCCAAAGTGGAGAACAAAGAAAGAGGCACAGTCATAAAGATGAAACCGAACTCTATAAACTCTGGAAGTTAGCACGTGAAAAAAGTTCCAAACTGGGGGACCCTGAACTCTCAGAGGAGCTGTGACTGGGCGTGGGGAGTAGCCCTCCAGAAAGCTAAGCAAAATCCATTGCCTGAGAGTGTAAGCTTTTTCTAGATAGAGGACAGATTTTTGTAACCCCTCCACCCCAAAGCACAAATGCATTCATGCAACTTCTGTTCCAACCAGAACACTCCGTTACAGGGAAATCGCAGGCTGGGTCTTCGGAGCTCTCTTATGGCAGGGGCTGCCCTTGTAAGAATTGATGGCCTCACTACCGGGGCCCGGGAATCGCCGTCTGCACCCCCCTGCCCTGCATGCCCCCCACCACGCTCCTTCCTCACTGCTGCGGTTACCAAACCTCGAGAGGCACAAACCCATCATGGTCTGGTCGGTCACTTTCCAGCTGTGGCAGGCACTGGGGACCGGATTCTACAGGCTTCCCTCCATGAGGCAGCTTTCTGTACCTAACTGGGGGTCACGGGCTGGGGGTCCCCTATTGTACCCCGGGCTTGCTGGGAGTGCAATTCTTTTAAGATATAAGAAAAGCTATTTTTACTTTACCACACCATGATTATTGCTGCAAAGGAAGACAAATCCACAGTAAGTAAGCAGCCTCCGGGACTGGATCCCTGACAAGCACTGGGGTGAGCAAGAAGGCAGCTGACAGCTGCTGAGAGCCACGGTGCAGATCAGAAAGACCCGCACTCGTGCTCCCCCATCAGGGTCCAGCTCGCTTCCTTCCTTCCTTCCTTCTTCCTTTAATTTCAAATACTACACCTGTGGTCTGTTCTCTTATTCAATGCATTTCTTCACTCAAGATACATTTCAAGTGACTAAATCTCGACTCCAGTTTCAGCACCGAGAAGCTTGCCGTCAGTTCCTTCTCTCTCCTTTCGGGGACAGAACCGCAGCGCTCCGGGAACGGACTCTCCTCCTGGGGGCCCGCTAAAAGGCCTTCATCTTGTGATTACCTACACAGTGCGCTGGGAGCAGCCCAGCCCAGGAGTCAGGCCTTCTGGATCGTACCTTGACTCGGTTTCGGGCTGGCTGCATGCCAGAGCCACTCACCCCTTCTGGGCCTCAGTTTCCCTATCTGCAGAAATGGGGCGGGAAGACCTAGAAATCACAGCACTAAGTCTTCAGGTCATTTTGTGACGTTCTCGCTGAAAACATCAGGCTGCATTCTCAGTGACACCTACTGACATTTTCTAGATATGCTTCCGGTTTTCAACAATTCTGTAAAACACTTAGTGACTACTGGGACACTCGGTTGAGGCGAGAGAGAAAGGCAGCCAGGAACAAGGCTGGCTCTGCTCTGACGAGTAACCATAGGGGCACAAAGAGGCAAAGACGTTAATAATGGCAGTCAGTGTTCTCAGTGCACTACACAGACCATCTCACATGGTCTTCTCCATCACCGTGCGTGCTGGGACTGTCCCCAGTTCTGAAGAGGAAACTGAGGCATGGAGCAGTTGCAAGTTACTGAGGGAGTTACTGCATAGCTAGTAAGCGAGTGGAGCCCAGGGTGCACATTTGCCAGGTGCTCTGCCACACTGCCTGGGCGTCTCCTCCGGGCCCTGCCGCCTCCCCTGGTCACACTCTGTTGCCTTAACCTGGGGGAGCTCATCCTTAAGGAGGGACTAGAGGTTGGTTAAGTAAAATTCAGGGAAAACTCATGTTCGCCCATCTGGCAGTGGTTTAATTCTCCCATCCAGCCTCTGGGGTGTCTAGCTTGGGTTCCAGCTCTTAAATGCTGGGCACTGTGGCCTACCAGCAGGATTGAGTCTGGCTAGTATTAAAGCAAAGAGCCGCAGCCGGCCCCTCCCACAACTCTGTTGGGCTCATTTGGCGCAGGCTTCCCCCTCAGTGCAACGAGCCACTCTCACCATCTTCCCCATTCCTCCCGTCAGCACTCCTCCCAGGGAGGGTCCCTTTCCTCAGGCCCGTCAGAGGGTCTACCTTGGAGGCTCCAGCTGGGTTCTTGGAGTCTTGCAGAAGCTAACAAGTGGTTTCCTATGGGATTCAGGGAGTCTGTTCCTTCTTATTTGCCTCCGGTAAAAAGTAAACCCTGATGCTGAAGCACGGGGTCAGTGTCTGAGAAGCAGACATCACACAGCAGCTTGGGGAAGACCCCTTCCCATCACCTCCTCCAGGCCGAGTTACCGTGAGGTGGGACTTACCGGTTTGTCTGGCAGACCCCGTGATAGGCCTCGATGGCGTCTTCCTGATCTACGTGCTTTTCACTGTTAGGCCAACTTGTTCTGGCATTAATGTTTGGCTCCTAGAAGGTCCCAGATTAAAATTACACTGGTAACGTAAACAACTGTCATGAAACAACTTCATAAACTTTACATACAGAGGGATAAAAACAAGTTTTTTGGGTGGTGGGGTGGGGTGCCTGGGTGGCTCAGTCGGTTAAGCGTTCCACTCTTGATCTCAGCTCAGGTCTTGATTTCAGGGTTATGAGTTCAAGCCCTACGTGGGGCTCCCTGCTGGGCCTGGGGACTACTTACAAAGAAAGAAAAAAAAAACCAAGCTTTTGGGGAAAAAACAAAGGCCTAGGATGACCTCAAATAAGAGCCGTTAAACCCACGCAGGAATGTGACTTCCAAAGGCACAGAATGATAAGGCCTGGCTGTAAAAGACCCTGAATGTGGAATGGTGGTTGGGGGGCCATGGCGGGGGTGACAGTGTCTCTGGAGGTGACAGCACCCCAAATCCAAAGGTCTGTCTCAGCATTGATCCTCCACACTCATGACTACCCAGGACTACCTATGTATCCCCCATGTCACCCCTGGGCCATACCTAGAGAGATCCAGGTCCTCTAGGGTCCCTGTCCCCTCCCCCTCCCAGTCTCCAGTCTGTCCCAGAAGGTGAAACTATAAAGAACAAATCCTAAGCCGGACTTGCCCCACAGGGGAGGGCTGAGAGGAAAGAATTTCTCTACCTCAGAATCAAGGTAAACAGCAAGGGGCAAAGCATGAGGTGAAAAACAAGGCCAAGGGGACTGCTCAGGCCATGGCTCTTGCTTCTCTAATTCTCTGCCTTGTTCTTTTTGAACCTATTCATACTGAGTAACTTCAGAAGATTCCAGAAATTTCCAGCAAAGTTAGCCATGAAAGGTCACGCTGAAAAGGCAGAAAGTATCCTGCTTTGCCCTTAGGGGAGAGACCCCTAGAGCAGAAGAGTTTGCTCTTTTAGGTTTAAGGTTCTCATGGGTAAAGATATGTAAGAAAAACTCCGCCTGTATTACCACCGAGGGTAACCCCCTCACCAGCCCAGCGGGGGGCTGCCAGATTGTTACCGTGCTCTTGCCGGCAAGTCGGCGCTGGTCGGCACTGACGATCTGGGTCCTCAGGATGAGCACCTCCTCCTTGCGAACCTCCAGCTCCTCGTTGGCCAGCTTGAGCTGGTTCAGCAGCAGGTGGTAGCTGTCCGGGGAGCCGTGGGTGGAGTTGTTCTGGGTGGCTTGGTCCGCCACTGCTTTCCTCAGCTCGTTCAGGTCATTCTTCAGCTTCTTGTTCTCCGACTCCAGCTCTTGCCTCTGGAAGACAGCCCAAGTGACACACTCCCTTTCTCCCTGGACCTCGGTTGGGGGTGGGGGTCTCCCCATGCCATCTTCCCCCTCCACCTTCCTTAACCAACCTGCCCTGACTCCCAAGAAGTGAACAGCAGCCTTCTGGTTTTAACAAGAACACGCACTGTAAATGTTATGATTGGCGAAAGGCCAGTAGTTAAAACTGGATTTGAATCCACAGCCCTAAGTTACTGGCGTGAAGCATCGCACACGAGGCCTCTATGATAGCATTCCCTGAAGTGACTGACAGTGTTCATATTTCTAAGTGTACTTGGCCATGAAACCCCTACCTATCCTCGTGGAAATGTCAGCTTAATTTTACAGAACATGCTTTTAACACTGGACTTCCTAGAACCTTAATACACTAATGCACTTGGTGACTTTCCAGAGAGCATATAGACTGCAGGATTTCCTAAACTTATCTCTCAAGAGATCACTGGCCCCCCCCCCCCCCCCAATTCTAAGGAGCACCACGTGGACTAAAGTTTTGGAGTATATTTTGGAGTATACCAGGAATACTCTTTTGTTGGTTGGGTCACATGGAAAACCACCAACAGTCAATGCCAGTGGAAGAAAGAAAAACCACTTGTGTATAGAGTAAAAAATACCACTGAAATTCAACTTTAGGATGTATTTTGCGTTTTCTGGGCATAACATTTAACTTGGTGTTGGACAAAGTCAGACCATATATAGTTTGATAATCACACATATTATGCTTTTAAGGTCTTGCTGTATATGGGATTCAAAATTTCCCAACCCCAACTGCCGGCCCCCAACAAGTGGCTAAGTGGGGGACTGGCTGCAGATTACAGAAGCCACAGGACCCCAGAACTAGGAGACCATATAAACAAACAATGTCTTTGTTTTCTGAATGAGGGCAAGAGAACAGAGCTGAGAAGGCTCACAATAAATTTAGAGGCCCTGCCAGGACTAGCACCCAGGATTCCCGATGCCTGGTCCAGGGAGTCTCACCTTCCAGCCCCGCTACATCACATCAGGCCTCCTTGAGCAATGCTCTGCAGGTGTGGTGGGCCTGCGGACCCCTCCAGTCCCTCTCATCCACAGCGGGGGATGTCTAAGCCTGGAGCCCAGTACCCAAATGGTGTGCTTCTAGCCCCTTCATGCACTAGAGAAGGATCGGGACCATTTCTAAAACTCTGGTAGAGGGAATTCAGAGTATCAGCAAAAACCACTACTCGTGGTGGTGGGGGGGTCCTCCTGCAGTTGCCTCATCTCCCCCCCGTGCACTTGTGGGCAGGCTTTTCAAACCTGGTTTGCTGAGGATTGGGTCAGAAAAGATGGCTCAGTGGCCAGGTGTGTAGACTCACCATCTGCTTAGACCTCTGCTCAGGCCAAGTCTACACTCTGAGAGGGCACGGTTGACTTCTCGCCCTCCATTCCCTCGGAAAGCAGTGGCCCGCTAGATATGGGTTGGCAAAAAGCCTCATTTTTCCTCTTTTCCCTCAAGGTCTGGGTCTGTTGAGAAGCTTCGCAGCCAGCCTCCCCAGCATTGGTCTCTTGCAAACCCATGGGTCCCCAGGGCCAGCCTCTGGGACAAAGGGCACAGGTTGAGCCCAGTCTCACCAGAGACAACAAAGGCAAAACCAGGTCTTGTAACCTCAGAACCCTGGCCTAACAGAGCAGAGGGGTCATGGAGCTTCAAGTGTTTGGGACAAGTATTTGTTGAGGTCTCCATGAGCCCAGCCCTGTGCTGGCAGTGAGATGCAGCCTACAGGACCCGAGGGAGCACCTTCCTCAGGGGGCAGCTGAGAGAAGGGGGAGCTTTTGAGCAAATTGGGAGCCCTGCGAGCAGCCCTCTGTGCTGGAGTAGAGCCGTGGTTCTCAGGGTGGTGTGGGTAACAGAAACCTCACGAGGGCAGGTGAAAACCAATGGATATGGCAGGGCTGGGCTGGGCATTTGCCTTTCTAGCATATCTGCAGTGATGCTGTTCCTAGACCACTCCTGGAGACCCACTGGGCTAGACTGTCTTACCGGTTCTAACGCAGCCTAACAAAGTTCGCACGCTCGGGGACGGCTGTGGAATAATGGTGTGCGGAAGGCCCGTACCGCAGGCATCTACCACCAACACCCCCGCAGTGCTTTGAAGCTTTTAAGTATCACATGAGAAAAATAGGTCCTATCAATAATTCAGAAAAGAAAGCCCCCACACTTCTGTGGCTCCTGTTGTTCAAAAAGCCATGGGCACGATTCTGGGCTGTTCTCCTGGGGCAATGAAGCTGTTGCCAGAGATTTCCATGGTCCTATGAGTGCAACCAGACTGCCCACAGCAGAATGGATAAATTCCCAATTCCCAAGTCTCTGGGAATGGGAGGGGCGGTGGGGGAGTGCTCTGACGACTCTTTTCTGTACATTCCCTCCCAGCCCCAGAGCCTAGTCCTCCATCACTGTAGTCAACATAGGCCTGCTTGCCCTGGGACCTTCCACTCGCTGACCTCCCAGCTCTCATCAGGCCAGCTCTGGGAGCACGGGGCATCTCTCCATGCAGGTCTAGATCATTTTTCAAAGTGAACTCATCCCACTGGTCACCTACGACTTCAACTGGAACTCTATCAGGTAGGTAAAGACATATGTGACATAACAAATACATATGTGGTTCTGGCCCTGGTTCCTGGCCCAGAGCTTCAAAAACTCTTGTGGTTCCTACTGATAGAGATGAGAGGAACAGCTTTCATTATATTTGATCTCAGGGCCTGGTTCCGGACTCAGGGATGCTAAAATCCTTGGCATTTCTTCTAAGTCCTAACAAGCCCCTTTCAGCCCCACCGAGTTGATGCCAGCCACCAGGAGAACCAGCCCTGAGAGCACTGCAGCTTACCACCCCACCCCAACCAACACCCTGAAAGGGAAAGAGGAGGGCTGGAGATCTAGCTAAACACCCAAGGCCAATAATTTTATCACTGGTGGCTGTGTAATGGAACCTCCACAGAACCCTGAGTAAGGAATTCGGAGGGCTTCGGGTTGGCGAGCATAGGGAGCTGGTGGGGTGTGGGGTACGCGCCTGGAGATGGCCTGTGAGCTCTTGTGCCCCTTCTCATACACCTTGCATCTCTTCCGTTCGGCTGTAGCTGAGTTGTATCCTTTATAATCAGCCAATAATGGTACATAAAATGCTATCCTGGGTTCTGTGGGCTGTCCTCACATATGGTCAAACTTGGGAAGGGGATTATGGGATCCTCTGATTTGTAGCCAAGTTAGACAGAAGTGTGGGTCACCTGGGGACCCACCCATCTGATTGGTATCTGAAGTGGTGGCTGTCTTGTGGGACCGAGCCCCTAACCAGTGGGGTCTGTTCTAACTCTAGGAAGCCAACCCCTCATTGGTGTTTCCTATGAGCACAGACTATAGCTGCTTGTGGTGAATATACATTTCCTCCATTTCTGAGAGGAAGAGACCCAAGGGGGCCTGGTGTGCTGATGGCTCCACTCGAGAACAGACTCTGTCATCCATCCTCCCCGCAGCAGGGGAGAGTTCGAGGATCTCCTGTGCTAACAGTCTTACCTTCAGACTATTGTAGGCTAGATCTGCATCCTGGTCCAAGTCTAGGTCATTCTTCGCTTGCTCCCCCTGCACAGATGAGGAGACAGCAGGTGAGCCCGGACCACATGCAGGGTTCTGCAGGCGTGTTTCCACCCCTGGTCCTCGAGCTTGTTTGCACAAGTGTCCATACCCGCTGCCCCTGCCACCCAGCAGGACCACCTCCTTCTCACCTCTAAAACACAGCTTACAGCTCCAGGCCACCAGGAAGCTCTCCACAGATGACCCCTCTGCCGGCCCTCACCCCCTCCATGACTTTATTCATGGGATCCTCATGTATACAAACATGTATACGCTCTGTTGTGGGTTGAATTATGTCCCCACAAAAGAGACGTTGAAGTTCTAACTCTTGGTCCCTGTGACCGTAATGTGATATAAAACGGGGTCGTTGCAGATCAAATCAAATCAAGATGAGGTCATTAGGACGGGCACGAAAGCGTCCTCACAGGAAGAGAGAGGACGTACACATGAGCGCACACACGCCACACGCACGCAGGGAGGAGTGCCGCCTGAAGATGGAGGCAGAGACAGGAGTCATACGGCGCCAAGTCAAGGAACTGGAGCTGAGGCATACCCAGGGTTTCCAGCAACACCAAATGCTCAGAGAGAGAGGCATGGAACAGATTCTCCCGCAAGGCCTTTAAGACAGTATGGCTCTGCTGAAACCTTCATTTTTGACTTCTGGCCTCGAGAAGCATAAGAAAAGAAAGTTCTGTTGTTTTGAGCCATCCAGTTTGTGCGACTTTGTTCCAGCAGCAGGGGAAACCAGCAACATAACACGTATGTACTTAATAAGAAGTTTAATCAATAATTTTGTCCTTATTAATGAGATTCAGGAGTTACTTTGGGGTGTTTTGGGTTTGTGCACAGGTGTGATCTGTTTTCCCAGCTGCTCCCTCCATGTCCCCCTCCAGGAGGGGGTCCAGCAGCTGGCCCCTACAGCGCTCAAATGCTGCCTGATACTAAGTTCCGAAAGATGTGGACAGTGGCACCTGGAATGCTAGCCCATCAGGACTCAAGGAACCCAGGACTCCTATGGTTATTTGGCAGCTATTGGACTTGAACTGTCAATGAGAAGGGGCAGGAACACCCTCATAAAAGGGGTGCTCAGGGCGATTTCAAGCAGCGGGTGACGGTCCTTAAATAAGATAGGTTTGGTAGCTAAAACCTGACAGTGCTTCACTGGACTATCTGTGCGTTAGCAGCCTTAGGTCCAGGCTAAGGCCATCACCAGCCATGCATGGATCAGGTGCACCCAGGCAGAGGGCCCAGGCAGAGCACGCCGAGCACCTCCCGAGGACGCTCCCAGACTCAGGCTTGTGGCGCTGACCACTGGACTCCCTGCCCCCGCAACCTGGGAAAGCCGCTGTCCAGGGTACCAGTCTCTGCCTGGCCTCCCGCCTCAGCACTGGTCTGGGTCTGCTCCTCACAGGCTGCCCAGTAAGAGGCCTGCACTTGCGTTCCATGGAGTGGGGGTATGACGCGTGGCCATGGATCACTGTGGAGTGAGTTTGGTTCTGGGAACATGGAGATCGTCTGCAGTCTGGGGGGAGGCGTTAAGGTGGATTGGTAGTTATGTTTCTAAATGGGCAGCCTGTTGGGATCACCCTGGTGGCAAAGGTGACTGTGTCAGGCCTGGGGAAAGGGAGCTGGATGGACGGGAAGCCCAATACAGGGGCAGCCCAGTGGTCACAGAGGCCCCCTCCTCACAGCAGGCTATCACTCCCACACTGATGGCACAGGTTATAGACATCTCTGTCCCTCCTCCTCCACAGCATGGCCTCTCTCAAGAGGCCACCCCACGGTGACAAGAGTTGACACCCCGCGGCACGTCTCTCCAGGGAAAAGACCCAGTGGCTTAGGATCCCTCTTGCAACCAAAGGCAGATCCAAGAACATGATCTTGGCAAGTTCAGTTTCAAGGTGCTCTAGAGGGATTCCAGAACTTCCTTCCCCTGCTCCACTCTTGCCTTTCTTACTAAACTCTCAAAAATAAGATCCTTCTCCTTAAAGGAAGACCCTCAATTTACATCCAGGGCTGGGTGGCAAGCCTATGTTCTAACTCTAGTTCAGTGATTGCTTTCAAAGAAATGGATTTTTTTTTTTTTAATTTGGTATCAAAGAAAAATCCTAAAGCCAAGATTTTAGAATTATTTGGCATTTCTGTGATGGGTGAAAGTCCGGGGATAGCTGGGTGGGCCAGGGACTTCGAGGTCAGGCACTGTCTGGTGTCGTCGATGTGGCTTTTCAAACATCTAACTTGTGCAGCCTGTCAGGGCGGCTTCTCTTCTAACGGACTGAATCATTGGTAAACCTAAACCTTTTACTCTCCATTAGGAAGCTAATCGACCTTAGAGACTCAAGTCCACCACAAGATTCACCTCCCCACTCAGTGTTCAGAACACCCAAGAACACGCTAGCGATACAGACCAAGGTCTGTATTACATCTGAAGGGAAAGGAAGCCAGGTGTTACCAAAAGGAGACAGGGTGCAGAGGTAGGAGCGGGGGCAGGTCTGAGATGCGGGAAGGGGGTCAAACCCCATAACGGGAAAATCAGGCCTAAGAACAGAGCACAGGCCTCTGACAAAGCCACCAGGAGGTCAGCTAACGACATGACCCATGTCAGAACCGGTCTTCCGCCCCATCAGAATGGGTCCTTCTACTTCCCAAGACTCGTGCGGCTCCTCCCTCCGTATCACTGCTCACTTCCATGGGCTCTGTCCACTCCCACAGCACCAGTCCACACCCAACCTTGCATGGGTTTGAGCGCTTCCGATGTTATTCTTTCTTTTTCACCCGTGTTATGCCTGGTCCTTCCAACCTGGATCACAAATTCCTCGATGGCTAGGGAGTTTCCTGACATTTTTTTGTGTCCTTTCCTTTCACAAGCATTTTGAAAACCTGCTATGAGCCCAGCGCTGAGTGCTGAGCAGGGGCCAAGCGGGTCCCAGACAGAGAGGGGACTAGATCCGGGGACACTAAGGGTTCAGGCAATACCCTTTCGAGACGCAAGATACGGATGATCATCCGGGCTGAGGCCAGGGGGCAATCATGGGACAGCAGGGTGAGCGCCTGCCAACCTGGGCTTCCTCACCCGAGTGGGGTTAAACTCCAGTCCATGCCAGACTCCACATAAGGGGCGATCACTCTTCTCTGCTAAAATTCAACTGTGGCTTATATTTATACTTGAGTCACACATTCCAGTCCTCTTGGTGAATAGGGGCCAAGGCCACAGCACCTCCCCCACCCCCGGCCCAGCCGCTTTGCCTCTGAAAATCCCTTGCCCTGGGGTACTTGGCAGAGCCTCCTCCTGTCCACCTGGGGTGGTGTGGGGGCACCGGCAGGCAGAGAAACTCAACAGGACATCAACAGGAGAAGCAGCTCTTCCCTGCTCCCCAACACCCGCAGGACCCCAGAGGTCACAGCCTGAGCCCCGGGAGGATGTGGGGCCGCCCTGCAGGCTTGCCGCCCCCGCACGCACCTGCACCTTCCTGCCGTCCAGCTGCTCTCTCTTCTCCAGCTGCACCTGCAGCTTCTTCCGTTCCTGCTCAAGCTCCCGCACTCTCTTCTGCAGCTTCAGGAAGACCGTCATGTCCATGGCCGCCTTTTCCAGGCCAATGTCCTTTGGGGGAATACAGGGAGCCGGGAAAGAGGTTTCAATAGCACCAGTGCCTTAGGGGACATGCAGCCTGCCTCTCTGAGCTGCCTCTCTTGCCTCTCCGCCCAGACATCAATCCACGCCCCAGAGGCAAAGCCAGTGCCAACCAACCATCAGTTCTCCTAGTAAAGTTGGCACTCCAGGCTCATTTTCTGTCTCGATAACATCTGAGTCTTGGCCATTTATATTCCTGTGAGAGCCACTTAAGATAACCGCTCATACACTCCCAGAATAGATAAAGACACAGCCATTTTATTTGGAAGTTAAAAGAGCTCGCTTATGGAAACAGTCTCATACCAGAGAAACAGTAAAATGCAGGCTTTAATGCTCCCTGACTAAGAACAGATGTGGTTACCTGTCCCTGCAAATGTGTTGTCTAAACTCCACTTGATGGCACCTTGAGACAGAACCAACGCTGCCTGGCCACCGGACCTGTTTCTTCCACAGACTGTAGAGTGTTAGTTTCCCAGATATCCCCCTTTTCGATTCAGGCCTGGCTTTGCCCCCTGGGTTCTGTTGTGTGCAGGTGTGTCCGCACGAGCATATCCATGTGGACATTTAAAGTCCACGTGCCCACACGGGGGACAACAGAACTCGTTCCACACGCATGTCAGGAGTGCACGGAGCTCACCGCTCTGGCTCATCCCAGGAACCAGCCTCAGTCTCCCTGAAGAGTGAAGTCCACCGACGGAAGCCCTTATGTCTACCCAGAAAAGGCCACACATACACCTGGGCAGCCCGTCTGGAGCTCAAGTGGCCGAAGCCTCCGGGACCCAGACTTAGGCGATTGCAATGGTAGAACCAGGGGCCCCAGTGAGCATGCTTAGGCACTTGCCAGGCATTCATGGCCAGCAGCCTGTCAGACAGACCGCCTTCTTGTCCCAGGCGCCCCTTTTCCATCCTCCCCACCTTTCCTCTGTCACCCGCCGTCTCTCATCATATGCATCACACGTACCCGCAGTTACAGTCCAAACTTCCCCTACCACCTGACTGTCCCCTGACTCTGCACCTGACAAGCCCCAAGAGGGGCCGTCTCTGGCTCGGTGACTGCTCCTTCTCCAGGGCTCACCCGCGGTGCGTGGCACCAAGACGTGCTCAGGGCACATTCGTGTTCGTGACTGTCTCTCCTCCAGCTCTCCCGTGTGCTCTGTAAGGTCTCATCTGCTTGTGGATTCTCTTCTCTTTAAATGCCAGAGGAAAAATTGTGTCTATGCACCCCTGACAAAACCACACACAGGTCACCAAGGCCAGTGAGTTGCACCGTATTTAGACAAAGATGTAGTCACTTAGCAAACATGTGTGGCTCCAAATAGTCCAAATAATTCTTCTCTGAGTTTGATCCGCTTCTCGGTCAGAGAAAAAATAAACTCTTGCATATGTATGGATATTCTGTATGTGCTATGATACTAAACAGGGAAGATAATCTCTATTTTAACAACTATGCTATTCCTTCTTCTTTTTTTTTAAATTTGAGAGACAGAGAGGCGCACAAGGAGAGGGGAGAACCTCGAGCAGACTCCACGCCCGGCACGGAGCCAGACATGGGGCTTGATCTCACAACGCTGAGATCATGACCTGAGCTGAAATCAGGAGTCAGACGCTTAAATGACTGAGCCCCCAAAGTGCCCCAAAGCTGTCCCTTCTTAAGCCAGCCGCTTTGCCTTTCTGCCACGGGTTCTCAGTTTTATAAGAGCGACAACCAGGGATGTACCTTCTTTCTTTCTTCCTGGATAGTGGGTAAGGTGAACAGTAATGTATCCCTTTTCAGAGTAAATATTAACTCCAGGGTCCTGTAAATGCACTACAGGCCAAGTGACGCCTCCATCAGGAAGAAGCCCCAGCCAGCAGCAGAGGAAGTCCCCGCACAGCTGGTAAACCTCCAACTTTGCCTCCCCCCGCCCTCCGCCCCCTCCCAGCGCAGCCACTGTCCTGCCTTACTCACCTCCACCTGCTGAAGGGCGTCCTCTGTGTCTCCGACCTCGGATGTGGAGATGGAGGGGTAATTGGAGTCAGACTCTAAGCTACTTTGGTTTGATGGGTTCCGCCTGTGGCCTGGGGTTTGCTGTTGAAGGAGGAAAATGGGAGTGCTCATAACGAACGAATGTTAACGAGAACGGCTCCTTTTCAAAGGCCAGTAGATCCCAGAATTGGACTTCTGCCTTATTTGCCTACAAGAGCAGGTATCCCTGTTTCTGGGAACAATGGCTACATGGAGCTATTCCCACACAAACTTCACTGACGTCCATCTAGCCAACAAAATGACCATGAGAAGGGAACCCCGTGGCAGGACGGAACTCCCTAATGAGTCTCCTCATGACATCCAAATCCCTGACACTGGCCGATTTCTCTGAAGGTCCTGTGGAAACAACCCATATCTCCTGGTCTTGCCCTGAAAGTGCAAACACACCGTCCTGTCATCGGTCCCCACCCCCCGCCCTGGAAAAGAATGTTATAGACCTGCCCCCAACTGGCTCATACTGCAACTTGTGCTCCCCCAATTTTATGAAAATAGTAAGCATATTAGAAATAGAGGTTACCATTTATACTGTTCATTTAAAAATACTTTTTCCCCCCTTGCATATGATTTGGCTTTGAGAGTAAAAACTGATCTTGGTCAGAAAATTGTGTATTTATATATGTTCCTATTTAGTTTCTCTTCCTGGTTTCTATGCAATTAACTTATCAATCTTGTCTGAAGACGCATTTTTGGAAGGAATGTTTACGTGAGGTAAAAAAGAATGATAAATCCTGAAATAGGACATTTCTACGTCTACTGCATTTCATCTAAGATTGGGAAAAATAATCAGACCCTGGGGGTCTCTCTGCAGTACACACCATGGACGCAGAGGTCAGAACTCGCCCCCACACCGTCACTGTTTCAACTCAGGAATTCCCCAGAACAGGGAACAAGACAGCATACAACTAGGTAGGATTTTCCTTAGGCTCCTGAGAACTCAATAAGACCGCAAAGCTGGGAAAGGAGCCATCCCTGGGAAGGATCACCCAGCCCCGTTACTTCCATGCATGGCAACTCTCAGCAGGAAGGGCAAGGACAGGGGCAGCGTGGTGGCCCGACGGCAGTGCGGGGGCCAGACTGCGCAAGAATGGCATGCAGTGTCAGAAGTGGGGCCGGCTTGGGGCTGGGACCGGGGCCAGGACTGCCCTCCTTGCCTTGATGATGCTCATCTCATCCCGGAGGTTGTCATATCTCTGCTCCAGCCGCGAATATTCCTTCACGAGGTTCTGGTACCGGGAGCGCTCCTCCTCCAGCTCTCTCTTCATCAGATTCTCCTTGACAGAGTTTTGGGCAAATTCATCTGGAAAGCAAGCACACTAAGCTGCAGTTTGGCTTTCTGAACGGGTTCCTCTCACGCGTATTGATTGACTCGTGCTTTCTGATTCATCTCTTTTTAAAAGGCTGCCCGTGATGAGCTAGCTCCTTTTATGGACCCCTGATGCCTTTATCCAGCAACCTCACCCACCGTAGAGCAAAGGGCTGCTGCTTCTGGTGGCGTAAGTCTTCAGAGAAGGGGAGAGCCCACCCTGCTTTCAGGAAAGTGCGGGAGAAGCAGACTACCTACATGATATCCCTTCACTTAACACCAGCTTCTCTCCTGGGACCACGGTCCCGGCAGCAGCTAGCGCTGTCCCTGGGAGAACCCAGGCTTTGTTCCCCAGTTTTGTCCCCATTCCTGATCTTCCGTGTTCTTGAAGTATAGGGAGACTGAAGAAGAGAAGGCAAATAGATCACATAGAGGGCCTTTCCCCCCACCCAAATTTATTATTTATACCAGTAGAAAGAAATCATTTTAAAAGGGAAATTGAAAAGTTTAAGTTTTCAAGGAGATCTCAGGGTTCGGGTGGGGGACAGACCTAAGGATGGGAGAAGGTGGGTGACTTAAGGAACCCACTGAGCCAGGCAAGGACTGGGGTCTGCGGAAATTCCCCATTTCTCTTAGGCCAGATGGCCCATGGGGGTCAATGGTGGTGTAAGGTTCGCTGGGGTCAGACCCCTGATTTCTCTTTCAGCAACATTAACAGAAGAAATCACAACATGCATTATGGACGTTATAGTTAAAAGAAGCAGTAATGAGCTTTAGGTGCTCATTATGGGTCAAGCATCAAGCTAAGTGCTTCAGACGTCTGAGGTCTGTACTTTTATGTCCATTTCGCAGATGAAGAAGCAGAAGACTGCAGTTATTAAGGGACTTGCTCAAAGCCAGGCAGTCACATATGGTAGTCATTCTTTGAGTGCAGGTGCCCTGGGCTCCAAAGCCCATGCACTACTTCGTCCATTATGTGCGCATTTCACCGCATTCAACTCTTGAATCCAAGAGTCATGGCAGCGTCATGAAGACCACCCTTCTTTCATATGCATTAAAGCCTTTCCTCCAGTGCACCATCTTGACCGTGTCCTTGCTAGGAGTCTTTGGGGGAAAAAATCAGTGTGGAAAAGAAACTGAACTCCGAAATGAAAAATCAAGCACTTTACACTTACCTTTCACTTGGCACAGGATTTGGTTGTTAAGCTGTTCTTTCTCATCTTTTAAGAGAGCGTTTTCTTGCTCCAGGACTGCAACTTGCTGAAAGGGAGAGCAACAGGAGAAAATGTTTGCCCTGTGCAGCTGGGGCAAAGGAAAGGCTCCTTTTGACAGGTCTGAAGTTCACCTGGTATGTCCAAATGCTCTTTTTAAGAAAATCAAGTCAGCTGATATAAACGGCCAACAGACACATGAAAAAATGCTCCATATCACTTGTCCTCAGGGAAATACAAATCAAAACCCCAATGAAATGCCACCCTACACCAGTTAGAATGGCTAAATTTATCAAGGCAGGAAACAACAAATGTTGGCAAGAATGTGGAGAAAGGGGAACCCTCCTACATTGTTGGTGGGAATGCAAGCTGGTACAGCCACTCTGGAAAACACTGTGGAGTTCCTCAAGACCTTAAAAATAGAGCTACCCTATGTCCCAGCAATTGCACTACCGGGTATTTACCCCAAAGATACAGATGTAGTGAAAAGAAGGGACACCTGCACCCCAATTTTCATAGCAGCAGTGTCCACAATAGCCAAACTGTGGAAGGAGCCGAGATGTCCTTCAACAGATGAATGAATAAAGATGTGGTCCATATACACAATGGAATATTACTCAGCCGTCAGAAAGGATGAATCCCCACCATTTGCATCGACATGGATGGAACTGGAGGGGATTGTGCTAAGTGAAATAAGTCAAGCAGAGAAACACAGTTATCATATGGTCTCATTCACATGTGAATATAAGGAATAGCACAGAGGATCTCAGGGAAGGGAGGGAAACCTGAATGAGAAGCAATCAGAGAGGGAGACAATCCAGGAGAGACTCTTGACTCTGGGAAACAAACTGAGGGTTACAGAGCGGGGAGATGGTTGGGGGGACAGGGTAACTGAGTGACGGGCATGATGGAGGGCACGTGATGGGATGAACACTGGGTGTTATACACAACTGATGAAATTACTGAACATCACATCTAAAACTAATGATGTACTACATGCTGGCTAACTGAATTTAAATGAAAAAGAAAAAAAGAAAATCAAGTCAGACAAAACTGCTTTGATTTTGAGGGGAAAAACAGACCGAAAGAAAAATCCCATTACAACAAGACAGATGAGCTCCCCACTCTTTATGGTCTTCCAGGGCCCACAAAAACCTCATGAAAAGTCAGCACCACGCTCACATGCCGTGTGCAGGAACTGACGATAATAGGCTTTCACCTCCTGTGTTTGATTGCTTGTCTTGGTAAATTTTGAGCTCTCAAGTCTGAGTGTCAGGAGAGCCCAGAGCTCGCAATGACGTATCATCTCTGGCCTTCATCCCACTTGCCCTTGCCTGTCTCATGGGGCCAGCACACAACCTGGGTGCTGCAGAAGGAAAGGGAGCTCTAGTGTTTATCTTCTTCTTGAGACCCCCAAAGGAGGCATGAAGTGAATAGTATTGAAAATGGCACAGGAAGAAGATAGTAATTTAAAGAAAAATCCTCATCTGCTCACAGAATGAAGAATTAAAACCATGTGTGGCAAGCTTTTTAAAAAATGAAAATTTGTGGCTATTCAGGATCGGGGCAAATATTTGCATAGATTTAAAAATGGAACAATGCAGATGTGTTCCAGGAGAACTAGAAATTATTAGTTGTCATTCAGGAGAAGGGGAAAGGGGTCCATCTCTTTGGTACCATGGGCATTCAAGTGCAATGGCGCCACATCTGCATTTTCTCTCAGGACCCCACCCAGGGACCCACTTTGCAAAAGGGCGCCGAGTTGTTTTCCCCACCAAGATTGCATCCCCGCCTTCATGACAGAGGCAAGGAGGTGAGTGCTGCAGAAACTGGACGGGAAGAGGAGGAGGAACACGTGCCCTTATTTCAGGCATCCAGACTTGAGTCCCACTTCCCTGGAGGTCCTCTGAACCACTGCCAAGTCAGCAGAAAAAAGAACCCTGTGATCACACCACCATCAAAGCACAGCAGCTCTGGCCAATGGCAAAGACCAGGAGCTTCTCAGCCACAGAGCACTCCCTCTCCACACCGCGGCCCCCCCTCTGTGACATGGACGTGGAAAGGGCATCTGAAGAAACCCATGACGTTAGACTTTATGGTGAAACACAGACTGCCTTTTGCATCCATGGTCAGGACAAACACGAGGATGCTTGCTCTCGACGAAACCAGTCAACGCTGTACTAGAGATTCTAGATAGGCAACTGAAGAAGAAAAACAGTTCAATGAGGAGAGAATAGTCTTCTCAACAAATGGCTAGGACAACTGGATGTCCACACACAAAACAAAATTGGACTCCTACCTCACACTATATACAAAAACAAGCTGACGTTGTATCAAAGACCTAAATGTAAGGGTTAAAACTATAAAACTCTTGGCAGAGAATATAGAAGCAAACCCCTGTGACCTGGGATTAGTCAATGGTTTCTTAATACAACGCCAAACGCATAAGCAACCAAAGGAAAAAACATTTAAGTTGGACTTCATCCCAATTGGGAACTTCCATGCTTCAAAGGATACTATCAAAGGCAAAGGGCAACCCAAGTATGAGAGTAGATATTTGTAAATTATTTATCTGAGGTGGGACTTGGACCCTGAATATACAGAGTATTTACAACTCAACAGATAAAAAGAAATCCAATCAAAAAATGGGGGGAAAATTGAATAGACACTTATGTGGTCAATAAGCACACGACAAAAATGTTCAACGTCATGAGGGAAAGGCAAACCAAGGTCACAATGATTTATCACCTCACGTATACCATGATGTTAGGATACTAAAAGAGAATTACATGTGTTGGTGAGGATGTGGAGAAACCTGAATTCTCGTCTCCCCCTGAGGCAATAGGAACCAGTGCAGCAGCTTTGGAAGCTCCTCGAAAGTTGCATTTTAACTCTAGTAAGACCAACCATTCCATTCCTAGGTTTCCAGGAGGAAGGAAAACCCATGTCCACACAAGAACATGTACACCGATGGCTGCAGGAGCATTATTCAAGAGGGCCACAGAGTGGAAATAGTTCAAATGTCCATCAATGAACCAATGAACAAACTGTGGCGGGTCCCGGTGATGAAATACTTTTTAGCAATAAAGAGAAATAAAGGCGCACCTGGGTGGCTTGGTCATTAAGCGTCTGCCTTTGGCTCAGGTCTTTGATCCTGGGGTCCTGGGATTAAGCCCTGCAATCGCAATCGGGCTCTCTGCTCTCTCCCACTCTCCCTGCTCTCTCCCCCTCCTTCACTATCGATCTCTCTGTGTCAAAGAAAATCTTTTTTAAAAAAGAAAGAAAGAAAAATAAAGTACTGGTCCATGCTACAACACAGATTAATCCTGAAAACATGATGCTCAGTGAACAAGGCCAGTCACAAAGGTCACATATGGTATGATTCCATTTATATGCAATTTATATGAAATGTCCAGGACAGGCAGATCCATAGAGACAGAAGATGAGCAGTTGTCTAAGGCTGGGGTGGGGAGTGAGGGGGTTGAAGAGGGTGTGACTGTTAATGGATACAGAGGTTTTTTTTGGGGGGGGGGGGGATAAAAATATTCTAAAATTAGACTCTGCAATAGTTGTAAAACTATTTTAAAAATACTGAATCGTACACTTTAAATGGGTAAACAACGGGTTGTGAATTATATTCAATAAAGCTACTAAAAATTGTTCCACAAATAAGCCAATCCACTGAGCACAGTCCCCTGTGCTCAGCATGATGGGAGATGAAACGGGGAGTATCAGACAGCCTCTGAGGGACCAGCTTCTCCACACACAGCCCCAAGACTGGTGAGTGATGCAATGAATGACCTCTTCCCCGGTTCAAGTCCTCGCCTCTGCCATGTTTGGTACATTTCATGATTTACCGGTGGTGGCGGGGGTAGGGGGAGAGGTTAGGACTCCTCCCAGCCTGTGTAGAAAGGTATCCTTGGCACAACACCATGTTCACTGTAGCTGAGCCTAGAGGGTGACCTCCAGGGACCATTGTCTAGGAGATAGGTCCCTGATGGACCAACCTGCATCCCCATCAGAGAAACACCTTTCAGACTCTGCCAGAGCCCTGTGGCAGTAAAAGCAAGAAAGGAGGTCCCAGGGATTCTTGCTAAGGGGCAGAAACCTTCCTGATGTCTGAATTTCAACTATTTATGAGTAAATGCTACCCTCCCTTCCCCCCAGTTTGAAGTTCAGCTTAAGGGAGGTGAGGTAAGAGGACAGCTTCTCCCCCCACCTCCCCTGCAATGCTCAGCATGGTGTGGGAAGGGTCAGGAGAGAATTTCAACAAGGCTGGAGTCCAGGAGTGGGGTCCCCTGCCCTCCCACCTCCGTGGGGGCTCGGAAGGCAGCAACTGTCTCAGGTGCGTCTGCTACTCGGGGGGACAGACGGATCCGCAGACGGCTGGCGTCCACGGCTGCAGAGAGAGAACTGCAGATGCACAGCATCTTTGGAGGCTTACAAAAAGCTCCAAGTACTTACTTCATCGACAGTCTTTTTAGACAATCCAGAGCCTTCCAATTTCAGAGTTTTCAACGTCCTTCAACAGGTGGCTAAAAACTCTGTTCCAGGAAGCTGTCCCTTCTCTGCCACACAGTGTTGCTGCTTTTTATTCTCTCTTCATTCAGATGGACTCGGTTTCTAGCATGAGTTCTTCTGCGGATGCAGGGCTCCGAGCTCCAGCAGCGAGGCTCTGCCCACTGCGGGTCACCCTGACCCCGCTCTGGGTCTCTCACAGAGCCCACGCCCACCAGCCAGAGTATGAGCCCTTTCGTGGAGTCAGTGAGACGGGTGTGCTCTGCTGCCCCCCCACCCCCACCCCAGGATTCCCAACGAGAAAAGGCTGGTAAAAAGACTGATGCATGTAACTAACAGCACCACATTCTTCTTCATCAGCCAGTTACTGCCTATTGTGATGAACACAGCTGATGTGTGTGTCTGCGGATACTGCAGCCTCCTCTGCCGGGGAGGGACGGCTCCAGAAGCAGTGGCTCCGAGCGACGCCCTTTACCGATCTGGGCGGCCGCGCACCGAGCCTCGTTCTAGCCCCCCGGGTGGACACACGGCAAAGCCGTCCCTCGTCCATCAGACCCTTCCTGACATGACTCTCCATGCCAGGAGCTGGGGAGGCAAAGTGAGCAACACTCCGGGTAGCCGCCTTCTGAGACCGTGTCCCTCGGCAGGAGCGAGGGACAGGTGTGTGGCAGCAGAAAACCAAGAAGGTCCGAGGCAGACTTCTGTCCGTGGGGTTTCTGAGCTGTGGCACCATGGACATGTTAGGCTAGAGAATCTTTGTTGTTGGCTGGGAGTGCTGTCCTGTGAGACACTCTGCGGCATCTTGGCCTCTACCCACCAGGTCCCGGTGACTCTGCGGCTCCCCTGCCCTCAAGCCAGCTGTGACCGCCGAAGGGTCTCCGGACATTGCCGAAGGTTCCTTGTGGGCAAGGAACCACTGCTACAAGGGGATTTAGGATAAACGGAGGTCACAAGGAACAGAGGGAGGCCCCAGGAGCTCCCCGGGGAGTTGCAGGTTGTCTCAATCAGACACGCGGGATTTGCAGGGAGCCGAGGGAGCTCTAGGTGGAAAGAGAACCTGGGGCAGAGGGACGGCGGTAGCCATGGTTTGGGAGCGGAACGGTGCTGCGGTGCTAATGTGTGGTTTGGAGGGGGGTTGCGGTGGGTAGCTGAGAAAGGACGAGGCTGGGTGGGGAGCAGAAGTGAGAACTGGAGAATGCTTCACTCCCTTTGTCCTCGGGATAAACTCAACTCCTCCACACACCTCCCTAAAATGGCCCGAGCAGGGCCCAGCTTCTCCTGGTTCTGGTTTCCACCCTACTCCCCCCGCTGAGTTCTCTTCCCCAGCCTTCCTGCGGGGGTTTCTCCTCCTTGTCTAGCTCTGGCCCGTGGTTCATTCTTCCAGGAAGGCCTCCTATCCTGCAGGTGTGGGGCGAGCCCCCCAGCACCGTGCTCAGCTTACAGGGCCTGCCTGTCCCTCCGGAGACCCAGCCAGGCTGCTCTGTAGCCTCACCTACCTGCTCAGCCTGGGCCCAGGTGGCATGTCACACCCGACACGCCCGAGCCCGCGAGGAGCCTGCAGCTCCAGTCAAGGGGCCTGTGCTTTCCTCAGTTGGGAAAAAAAGGTTCCTTTAGTTTTTGTTTGTTTTGTTTGGTTCTCAAATGAATGGGTTTATGGTTGATTAAAACATCTAGAACGCAGGCGCTGCTTAATCAAACGACTAAAGAGAAACACAATCTGGGGGAAAAAAAACACACTCCTGGAGCATATCTGATTTCCTCTCACTGAAGACAGCTCACCCCAATAGCACATTTAAGTTAGCTTGGCAAATCCTCAGAATAGCTTCCCATTCCTCAAAGCACATGCTGAAAACAGCCCTCAGAAGAAACCACGAGGGGCGTGGCGCGACAAAGAACACCTGGATGCTGCCTCACGTGAAGCTCCACCTGGCATCATGTCCAGAGGGCAGGACTCCGGTCACCCTCGGCCAAGGAACGAGGCACAGGGCTGGAGCCTCTGAGTGACCCGGTTGAGTCACCGTGCGTCAGGTCACCAGCCTGCTTCCTGGGACTCACTCCCTGAAAACGCAGATGGCTTCCAGGGCACGTGGCCAGCCGCGCAGGCGTCCCAGCTCCCTCCCCGTCCTCATTCCCCCTTCCTTGGGGCATCTACAGTCAGTCATCGTCCTTCTGCAAGGGAACACAGAAGTCAGGCAGGCCTGGGCAGGACAGTGTGCCTGCCACCACCACTAGGTGGGACCCCAAATCCCCACTCCTGGGAAGGTAGTCTCAGAACAGTAACTTTATTGCAACCACTTATGATCAAGGGGGAGACTTGTGGGAACAAGCCACGGTCAACGGCATGTACCCTCTGACTTGTTCTACTGTGCCAGAGTCTCCTTTCTTCCCTCCGTCTCCCTCCAAGGCTTTGAGTCATGCGGGCAGGCCCCTGAGGCCCCCAGCTTTGGTATTCTGAGCCATACATTACAGAGACAACTGGGAGCTTTGCTTTCTTCCTGCCTGCACAACTCTGGAGGTAGGCCCACGCTCCAGCTCTTCAAGCCCACACTCCGCTCCGCACCCGGGGAGGGCAGCGCGAACGCTTCCCCATCACATGTCCCCAGCTACTGGCCACCCCTCCGTCTTCCCCGTCAGCTAGCCCACTCGCAGGCACAGCAGGTGACAAACTTCTGCAGCTAAATGGCCTCCCTTCTGCCAGCGGTCAGGAATGCAGGCTAGAGGGAAAGACACTGAACACAGAACCAGGCAGGTGTGCTCCCTTCAGCATGATAAAGAATACCTTTGCTCGGGTTTGCGACTCAAACATCATTTAGGAGCTCCATTTTCTCTTGGGCTGGGGCAGGGGGCGGGGGCAGGTGGGTCTCCCTGCTTGCAGGGCAGTGTTACCGGGAGGGTTTCTTCTACAAGGTTACTTGGGACAATTCATCAGAACCAATGCTGAGGCTAAATCCCATCACGACGAGGCTAATTTAGTTCCTGCTAAGCTAAATGAAACAAATATCCCAGCTTCATGTTTAAGAACTGTCTTTACTAATTAATCTTCAGGGATATGAATTTATCTCTGAGCTTTTGATTTTGTCTTTTTCCGAGTTAAAATTTAATCTGTAAAAAGGGCCAAGGGCAAGGTTTCTAGTAGAAAACCACGGGAAGAACTGGTTAGATGGCGCCTATCAGAAAAGGTTCTTGGGCCCCAACAATGAGTCGCGAGTCCCTGGTCCTCCCTGCCATGCACGGATCATCTAGTAGAAAGTTACAGGCATGGCCCTTGGAAGGGGCGACACTTCTAATTCTGCAAATTCCTGACAGGGTTTCTGGTCTGTCCTGAGAGGAAGGTAAATGGCAAGCACATTCTACGTGGGGAGTTATTTGGTCAAAGGGAAGAGGGCCTCAAGAGGGAAGAGAGAGGTGAGGACGAAGAGACCCCCCCCAGAGGACTGTGCAGAAACAGAGTGGGAGCTCACCTGGGGCGCACGGCTGTATCAGGCAGGAACACAGCGAGAGAGACGAAGCCACGGGAGGACGCCCTCACTGTTAGAAGGAAGCGGCTGTGCCACCATTCACACAAGAGCCCCATGGAGGCCCCAGCAGAGTCCAGACCCCTGGGCCCTGCATCCTGGGTGCTCCTCCTGTCATTCAGCCTCCACTGTGCCAAGGCCTGGGCCTGAGAATGAGGGTGGGGTCCATGCAGGATCAGGTAGGAGAGCACGACCTCCACACGTTACAGGTGAGGGGAGAGTGAGCATCTACTGAGCTATTGCTATGTCTCGAGCACAGTTATAAATCGATTTACTACTTTGACATAGGTACCATCCATGTTTGCTTGTAGGGAAACTAAGGCACAGAAAAGTTAGAGACCTTGTCAAAGGCCATACAGCCAGGCAGGGGGTATAGCTGACCTTTGCCCCAAGCAGTCTGGGTGCAGGCCCCGCAGTGAACTACTATGCTACCATGTGTCCCGACGGTGCAGAAGGCTGGCATATGAAGAATGGTGATGTCAACAGTCTACAGCAGGCTGCAGACGACTGGTTCCCATAGAAGAGTGACAGGAAGACACTCAGGGCAGGAGAGAACTAGTGTGCACTCTAGAGCCTAGTGCCTAAGACAGCAGTTCTTTGTGGTTGCTCCATAGCTAATGGTGCCCTCAAGGTCAGGAAGTCCTTCGAGGTCAGATGGTCCTTCCCAATCTGTCCTCCTCCTTCCGCATTCACTCTGCCTCTGCCCAGTGGCCTCCTTGTAGATCCTCAAAACTGTCCAGCCTACTCCTACCTCAGGGCCTAGGCACCTGCTGTTTGCACTTGTTACCTGCCCCTAGAAAGGCTCATGGCTCAGCCTCAGACGGTCTCTGGCCACTAGAAGCAAAACCATACCTCTCCCTGCCCCCACGTCCCGCTCTATCCCCTTCACTAGGCTTTATTTTTCTTTATGGCACATGACAGATAATCTGTATTTGGTTCCTGTCTGTACATTTTCTCATAGCCCCCAATATTTGAGCTCCGTAAGAATGACAAGGACTTTAAAAATATCATTTCCTTTTGCCCTAGTGTGTAGAACAGTCCCTAATACACACAGGCACCCCAAAACTATCTGTTCAGTGAATAAAGGGCCTGGACTTTCAACCTGTCTTCCACAAGGTGATGTCCTTCCACACAGTGGGCGTGGGGTCCACATTCTAACCACCAGCAGCCTCCTTACACACCACAAGCCCTGGAGCTCTGGGAGCACAACTGTGTGTCTCCACTGGCCAGAGAAGTCTTCTCCGCATCTTTAGGGAAAGAAAGACTCAAAACAACCCACTGTGAGAATCCCACTATCCCAAGTCAGCTCTCTCCCCTTCTATTGGAAAAACTCAAAACCTTGACCTTGGAACTTCCCAAGGTCCGTAACTAGTGGCCCGCAGATCTGGGACAGATGAGGTACAACTTAAGCTCAGCTACTGAGCACCCATACCTAGACGCTGTTCTCTGCCCCTCCCAAGCATCAGGGACCCTTGCTCAGAGCCAGGGCCCGCACACCCGCACTGAGCCCTGCCTTGCTGGCTCCACCAGGCAAGTGCTGGGGCCGATTCTGGATAATGAGTTATAACTGAACATCAAGGATAGCCCTGGGGGCCACGTCTCTGCCATCACGGACACGGAACAACTCCACCATCCCAGAAAGCACAGCTGCACACGATGGTCAGCACGGGGGTCACGGAGAGCTTTAGAAAATGAACCCATCACACAAGCTAAGAGGAGGGGAGGCTGACAGCCTGGGTGCAACTGCCCTGGGGAGAGGTCCCTAGGGCAGAGACCTTTAGCGGAGAGGGTATGTGTGGACATGTGCCTGGGGTGGGGGCTGCCCCAGGTCTGCAGCCACAGGGGAGGAGGGGCGGGGAGGGGTCCTGCCCTCAGGGAGACCCAGCATCTCCCAGCTGGAGGCAGCATAGCCCTGTGGCCAGACAATGAATATGGTCAGTGGTGGGAAGCCCAAGGTTTTCCAGGCCCCCGGCTCCAATAAAGCATTGGCTGACGGCCATATCAAACCCATTAATTAACATCCACCCGCGGTCGGCTCCTCACGGTGCTCTGACTGTCTCATCAATCTTGTTCAGGGCACAGCAGCCTCCAGACAAGCCTGAGAGGAAACCAACTGTCTGGTTATTCAGCATTTGTTAATATTGGACACAGTGCCTTTGATAAATATTAAACCCTGACCAGAGACAAAAGACGAAGGGGGGTGGTGTGGAATAAAAGCTAGCCCCTCTCCCCACCTACTCTCCATGGCCTCCAGAATAGAAAGTTCTGGAAGACCCTGGAGAAGGAGGTCACTTTGCTTCCACTTTCTCTCTTCTTGGAGGGGGTGGACATTGCGCCTCATGAATCATCTGGGGCCTGTTCTCTCTCCTGTTCCCAGCTGAGGACTGGCTCCACATTGTGGAGTCAGAGAAGGTGCTTTTCCTTCTCTGCCTCTGTGCCTGTTCTCCTCCTTCCGGTGTCCTTGAATTGTTTTCTCTTGGCAGTTCCAAGTTCTCATTGTGTTTACGAACTAACTCAACACACCCCCAGGAAACATTTTTGTAAGGAGAAAATGTTATGCTGTGCCCAGGAACAGTTTCCTATCACAAACCCTTAGGACAAGGCTCGACGCTGACATTTTTAGAGCGCTGAGTCCTCAAGCCGCAGTGCCCAAGAGGAAGCAGGTAGGGAGGCTCGGTGGCTGAGGAGTCGAGGCCTCTCTGTGGCATGGAGACAGGAGATACCCAGGTTTTTGTGGGTTCATTGGGTGAAGACTTCCCACATGCTTCACCTCAATCAGGGGCCCATGCAGGGAACTTGCTTTTGTTTTTCTCCCAGAGTCACTAATCTCAAGGGTTTCCAGTTCTAATCCTGGCTTCTTCTCTGCCTTTGGATTCCCCTGCCTTGTTTTTTCATCACACGGAAGGGTCACCGTCCATTTGTTCCCAGAGCCAGTAGACACAGGGAAGAATTCCACGGTTTGTGGGTTACAGGCTTATAGCTACATTGTAATGGGAGCTTCCTAGTACCACATGCTTTCTCCCAAAGAATGAAGTCCACATCTGGCCTCGTGGTGGGTGCGCAGGCAGGTCTGCCTGGTGACACATGGGGGCCAGAAGCTCCCACTTTCCTTGGCTAGGCTGGCCGCCTGCTCCGGGAAGCCCCACGTGTCACTGTATTCATCACCCAATCCGCACGTGGACCCTGTCTCTGATGCTAGGGAAATCCCCGGGCCCAGGCAAAGCAGTGGCCGGTGGTCGGAAGTTCAGCCTGGGACAGGGAGACTGTGTTAGGCAAGCTCACCACGGGCCGGCCCAACCGCTCTCTGGGATTGCATCCACATGGCAGTCTGCATGCTCCCCAACCGGGCCTGAGGGCTCGGGCCAGGAGAAGGTAACGGGGCAGAGGAAGAGGGATGTTCTATAGAGCAGGTTGGGGTCCTTTCTTCTAGAGCCCCCAAATACCGTCTCATGGAGTTGGCCAGTTAAATGTCCAGAAGAATCCTGAGAGATAATCTACACTTAAAAAAAATAATAAACAGCTGAAGGAACTAAGGCCAGTAAGCTTTCCCATGTGACTTGGTAATGGCAGGACAGGGAGCAGAATCTGGCCATTTCAATGTCTACGCCAGAACACTTTCTGTGGTGGCAGTTAGCCAGCTTTTCTTTTCTTTTCTTTTAAGATTTTATTTGAGAGAGTGAGCATGTGAGAGCAGGGGGAGGGGCAGAGGGAGAGAACCTCAAGCAGACACTGCACTGAGCACAGAGCCTGACACGGGGCTTGATGTCATGACCCCGAGATCATGATCTGAGCCAAAACCAAGAGTCAGACACTCAACCAAGTAAGGCCACCTAGGTGCCTCTTGTCTGCTCTTTTTATGAAATATTTGAGAAAGAGAGAGAGAGCATACACAGGTCGGGGGAGGGGCAGAGGGAAAGAATCTTCAAGCAAACTCCCCATTGAGAATGAAGCCCAGTGTGGGGCTGGATCCCATGACCCATGAAATCATGACCTGAGCTGAAACCAAGAGTGGGATGCTTAACTGACTGAGTCGCCCAGGCGTCCACGGCTCTAATTCTTAAACACTCAAAGTTATTCTGACATTAGAAACACTGAATCCCTCCCCTTCCTTAGTTTCTCAAACCCCATGACTGTCCAGTACTGGAGGCATGGAACAAGTAGGCAAGGTGCTATTTGGCCTGTGGGCTGCGGGTCACTGCAGAGACGCAGGAGCAGACAGCAGTGGCCTGCGTCCATAGGAGACTCTCCGAAAAGCATGTGGCATTCCCTGGCTTGAACAGTTCACCTAGTTGAGGAGAAGGAAATCTGACTTTTGAGTTGGGGAAGTAGGGATGAATCTTGGGAAGTTCTAATTTATGGAATACAGAGATAACCTAGAGAGCCCACCAGCCAGAATGCGTGAGGCAGGCTGAGGCTATCCACAGAAACTTAAGGCAAATACCCCAAGTAAGATTACTACGAGGTTGCCCTAATTCCTGCGATGTCAAGAAAAGCCAGCAGCTCTGTACCGTGCCTCTTGCTTACGAAGACGCGGGCCACAGAGCTGACTCAGCGGCTAACTCTAGGCTATGAGAAGGATGCTCAAAACTCATACGGGCACTCCTTTCAGGGGATGCCACTGCGTTCAGTTAAAGGCAAAATTTGATCAACATGTCTTAGGTGGATGAACACGGGTTCGTGTGGGCTCCCCTAGCACGTGAGCACTTTACGTCTAAATACAGAGAGAAGGTCCATTCCTGGGCACAAGCCCCAGTGAAGCCCAGGGCAATTTTAGAGGAGGAGGAAGAAACCGCCCTGAAGGGGTGCTCTGTTAGCCCGCCCACTGCCACGGCGCTCCCTCCGGCCTTGACATACCTTTTTCAGCTCATCCTTCTCCTTGGTGTGGGTATCCTCCAGGATCTTGCGCTCCGAGTGGGCTCTCTGCAGCTCAGCCCGCAGGCTCTCGACCTCCTCCTGCAGCCTCAGGCTGCTGTCCCCGCTGTGGCCCTGCTGGTAGCGGGCCAGCTCCTTCTTCAGCTTCTCTACCTCCATGGTGTGCGTGGAGGTGACCGCCGACAGCTGCTCCGACAGCGTCCTGAACTCTTTATTCTGTGAGCGCCCCGGCAGAGGAGGAGAGAGGAGAAAGAGCGGAGAGCAAGGTTATAGAGGCAGGCAGAAACCACGAAGGCAATTAAGGAAGGAGCTTCCAACGTGGAATTCGAGTTTGCAATCACAGCACGCTTGAGTGCTCTCCTGGCATCCCCCAGCAGAACTCTGTTGGGAACCTGGAGGCAAGAGAGGGAAAGAAAGAACTCACTGAAGGGACGTTCAAGAAGCGTCCGTGAGCAGTGGCAGAGCTGGAAGCTGGCTGACGGCGGTCAGTCTTGTGTGTGTGGCTGGACAGACCTCACAGCCCATTTTTAAATTGTCGGAACAATTTAATAGCTGGCTTCACAGATCTGCAGCCTTTGCTTTTCAGGTTTTCGTGGTCTTTCACAAGGGGCCCTCCCGCCCTTGGACTCGCTGGCACAAAACACTGCAACCTAATCGCTAGCTCTGAGACAAAGGACCCCTTCAGCATCCCCTCTTCCAAGGAGGCCCTCCATGGGGCCAAGGGATCCTTCTCGCCACCTGTCAGCTTGCCCTGGCGGACTCTGACGCCACACATGGAGGCTCCCGCAGATTCTGCCTGTGCTGTGTCCCCGCGGACTGGACACGCAAACCAACAACAGGCAAGCGAGCAGCCCCCCAGTGTGCCCGGTGCAGATTTGGAAGGGGACAGCACCCCAGATGGGCTCACACAGAGGGAGCACCGAGGACCCAGAACCAGTATCAACAGCTCGTGTCAACACAGGCAAAACCTCATGCTCCAGGAGGCGAGAGGAGCAGCTGAGAGTGGCCAGTGGGGACAGGGAAGAAGGGGTTCTCCAAGTAAGCAACAGATTGTCACTCATTATTCTTCATTGGCTGCTCTCTGGTGAGCTCCTTGTAGACCAGAGCTGTTGGCTGAAACACCAGTAAGCTGGGGCATCAGGAATGAAGCTTCATGGAAAAGCTGTGCAGAGTAGCAGAACAGAGGCTGGCGGACCCCGGAGGGTGCCATGCCTGCTGTGGGACCTCCAGCCCGAGACCTGCTGTGGGAGTTCAAGCAGAGCGTGGCTTGCTTTGAGACTGCAGAGAGAGAGATCCTCATACAGTCCAGGCACACCTTTGGTTACAGCCTGACATCACCCTAGGTCTGTTCTGGCAGCCAGCCTTGCTGGAAGTAATCACAAGAAATCCAGTTAGAGGTCATCTGTTGAGAAAACTCAGTCCTGTCTGTACCTCCCACCCCAACCCTGGCCTGGGTCCCCCACCCCAGAGGCTGAAGGGTCCCTGCCCAAGAAGTGGGTTCAGGGAGAAGACAAGTCAGGTCAACTTTTCCCCACTCGGCCTGGGAGTGGAGTGTCACCTCCAGGTGGCACACTTGGGTCACATCACCAGGAGAGTGGCGCAGAGGACTGGGCGGTGGGTGTTTCTAGCTGGAGCTAGTGTGGGATATGGAAGGAGGCACAAAGTGTGGTGGTGGACAGGAGCACAGGCACAGCCTGCTCCTCTGGAAGAATGTGAGGACGAACTATGTTCTGCAGACAGGCAGATAATGGCAACCTACTATGAACACAGAGGACAACCTAGAACCCCTATGCAAAGAAAATGTGTTCTTCTGGGAGGCTAGCTCTTTGTGGCTTCTGACACCCAGGTGGACACAGGACTCAGGACAGAGTGAGTGGCTGGAGGCAGACAGACCTGTGTTCCTATGCCAGCTCTACCCTAGATCAGCTGTGTCGTCTGATCAGGTCCTTCCACCTCTCTGTGCCCCAGCTCCCTTGCGTGTGCAAGGCGGACTGATAGTAAGTCTTTCCTTGGAGTTTTTATCCAGATGCAGGGAGATCTAGTGCTTTGCCGGTGCTTGGCACATAGTAAGTGCCCAAAAAACAGGGGCTGTCGCCTTCACTCAGCTCTGCAGGGAGTCCCGAGCAGAGGAGCTCTGAATACTCTGCTGGCCCCTGGAGGTAGTGGGGAGACTCCTAACAGCAGCACCTGGCCAGCTCCTTAATTCATCAGCAGCATCCAAATATAATCACTGGGGACTCACTGCAGCTGCACAGTTCATGTCCCGGAGGTACGATTTCAGAAAGGAACACCCCAGAAGAGCCCAGCAGATCCCCCTCTTATCACTCCTGATGTCCACGTCATGTGCTCACAGCTATGCAGCTAAGCCTGACACGGCAGGTGGTGTGGTGCACCTTCTCCCTCACAGATCCCAGAAACCCTCCGTGCAATGGCAGGCTGAGCTCCTCAGGGCTGCCTTTGCTGGTGTGACCGGGAGACCTGGTCTGCTGTGTCCTGCAAGTGAGGGCCTGTTCCTAACAGCAGGGCATGGGGATTTCCAGATAGACCCATATTCTTCGGCTTCCTCAAACATCCTCAGAGGATGTTCTCTCTGCCTCTACCACTGAAGGACACAGATCTGTCCTCAACTGCCAACAAGGAACTTGTCTGTTGTTCATTACTTTCTCAAAAGCTCGTATTTTTTTTCCTCTCAAAGATTTGCTTGGTAAGATTTTTTACGCTTGAAATGTTTCCCCACCTGAAGGAGATGGCATTCACCTGTTCCTCTGGTCCATGGTCCTAAGCACTCTGCTGGACCTCTACAGCACTTGTGTATGAACCAGAAAATTCACCACCTCCAGGAGGATGAGCTCCATAGAGCTGCCTCTCTGGGGGAACATGGGCCCAGGGGTGCACAGCTTAGAAAAGTGGACACCTCTTCCTTAGGGTAGCAATGCTCCAGAGCTCATAGCCAGATGAGCAGAGCAGAGGATGGTCTTCGGCTCTATGTGTCCCCACAGCCAACCACACTTGTGCAGTGTACAACCTGCAGAACTGCATGGAAGAGGTTTCAAGTAGTTCCCAATCAATGGCCTACAGACCCCTAGGGAAGGGGGTGAGCGAATCATTGCAAGACTGCATCATGAAAAGTAATATGCTCCACACATGCTACTAGTGCTACCTGGCACTACCTGGCTGGCACTGTACTACATAATTCATATATACACTAACTCATTCACTCCTGAATATCCTAGTTAGTGAGACTGATTAAAATCCCCATTTCAGTTAAGGAAAATGAGGCACTGGAGGTCATAAAGCTGCAAATTATACTATTTTTTCAAATATATTTGGATGCTCTTGTGAATCAAAATATCGACTAATTTTACGTATCTACTGAGTGCATATTAAGCATATTGAGTCAAACCGATTTAAAAGGCTACCAATTGAATCCATAGAATGCTCTCATGATTTTTCTGACAAAATATTTAAATACAGCATTGTACTCATAAAAGTCTAATAAGCTTGACCCTCATTGTAAAAGAAATGGTAGACTCAACTGGCCTGGTCATTCTACATGTTGTGCTTGAGTAAAGCCAGAATGATAGAAAGCCAAGTTCACTGGCTACATCATTTTGGCTGAAACATGTCACAGCCCAGGCCTACATCAGGGGCACCATAAGAAATGGTCCCAGGAACTGTCACTGTATTTATTGTTGAAATATATTATGAAGGATGATGTGTCTTATAAATACACAGATGACGAAAACCGCAGGAAAGATGTCTCAGTACCCGGGACAGCTCCAATCCTCCTAAACTGTTCTCTGACCACTGAAGTGAGACTCTAATTTCCTTTTTTCTGTTTGCTTGGGAACTTGGTGCCAGTTTTGTGTCTTGTCACTTTAGCTAGGTGCACAAAGCCTTAGACATGAATTTTGGTGCACGCTTACCCTGGCTTTATTCTTTAGTTTCCTCCTTTGCTGACCTCTTGGCAGTGGGGACATCTCTTAAAAAAAAAACAAACTTCCCCCAGGTAATCCTACAGTGCCGTGCAGCCTGGAGTCAGAAGCACTGCTTTATCCACATCATGGTATCAGTGAATTTTTGAGCTAGAAGTTACTTTAGAAATCTTGGGCCAATCTCTTTGAAAGAACTCAAGGCCCAGGTATAGATCCGGCTGTAATCCCAAGCTGTCTGGTCTTGTTGCAAATATAATGGAGACAGAACTCAGGCTTCCATCCAGCTGGGACTTTGTCCACTACCCCATGCTGTTCTGACAAGTACTTTGGGATGTTTCTGCCTCACCTCTCCTTCTGGCTTAAGAACCTTGCGTGTCAGGAAAGCAGTGAACAGAGTTGTCTCCAAGGCACAACAGAACAGAAGAACATTCAATTCCAAATGGCTAGCCCCACCAAGCATCTCTGAGGACCTGGGGCCAGGACCATGCCGGTGATCATGCTGGCGCCTCCTCGCACGACAGAGCACACATCCTTTGACAGTGGATCACACAGCCCTCCGTAAAAGGCCAATCGGGCCAAGGACGACGCCATCTTTATGCGAAGGAACCCAAAACAAAACCAAGCCTTCCTTGGATTGAGGAATTCTCCCATGTCCAGAGAGTCTCCAGATGTGCAGGTAGCCTGCATTTGGTTGGAGGGGCCAGTATGTTCTCTGGAACCAGACCACCAGGTTTCAATCCCAGCCATGCTACTGCCCAGCGTGTGGGCTTGGGTGGACTGCCTACCTCTGTGCCTCAGTTTAAAGTGGGAGAATTATCATCTCAACAGGCCACGGTGAGGATAAAAGAAATGAACATATGCGGATGGTGCCTGTTGCATATATCCGGGCAATGCGGGGAGGGGTACCAGGAAGCAAGCTCTAATCCCACCCTCCTGCCTCTTCTGCTCACCCTCTGCACAGAGGGCACCCCGCCTGGGGTAGAGAGCACCTGCCACCACTCACAGATGTTTGCCAAGCAGGAAGCTTAAGGCACAATCTCTTTTTAAAAATAGGCTTTTAAATCTGCTTCTTTTTGATGTTCTAGCACGTGGGTTGTAAAGTATCAGATTTATTTTTAACCTCTCAAGTTAACTTCAGAAGTCAGCAAAGCCAACACAGGGCCCAACGGCTGGAAACCAAGGGCTGCGGCGGCCAGGCAGCGTGTGGGGCTCCTGGCGGGGAGTCCCTCCGACTACACTGCACTGAGTCCCTCCAACTAAACTGGGAAGTTTTGACTCTACAAATATCTTCCATGGTCCTTTGTCAATGGCCACAAAAACAACAATAATAATATACCTAGGTCCTCCCTGGACTTGGCGTTTTTCAAATGGCCAATTCTTCCGTCTCCTGTCCCCTGGGCGTTGTCATCGTGGGATGAGCAGGGGGCCAGGTACCCAGTGTCTCCCAGCCCCACACTGAGCTTCCCCACTAAGGATCCCAGCCAACAAGACACCCTGTGGAACTCACACAGGGAACACCAACACCCAGGACAGCACTTCTTCCTGGGAAGTCCAGTCTTTCACAAAAGCAGAGATGCAAGAACATTTTACTATGCTCTGGGCACTGCTTCTGGGCTGCTGTCTGGGGCATGTG
Source organism: Mustela nigripes (assembly GCF_022355385.1). Classification (NCBI taxonomy): domain Eukaryota; kingdom Metazoa; phylum Chordata; class Mammalia; order Carnivora; family Mustelidae; genus Mustela; species Mustela nigripes. Next base: position 67,468,005 of record NC_081564.1, read on the forward strand.
GTTTAGGTATAAAATGGCTTATTTATGTTCTTGTCCCTACTGGGGTTACGTGAAGCTTCCCAACTGTCTCACCGAGAACAGACGCGATACAATGGCGGGACCTCTGGGGCCATGCCTGCTGCCTCTAACTCGAATTCCATCTCCATGCTACGCAGCCTGCTCCCGCATTCTTTGTGCTCTCTCCCTCTCCTTTCCTTTCTCAGGAAGCACCTGAAGCCCTCGAGGGCACTGCAGAAGCCTCCTCCTCTGGTTATCTTGCCACCCTGCATGAGCAAAGTGGCCGTGAGCCTGCTTTCAAGGCTGGGAACCCATCCTGGCAAGGACAAGGCCCAGGGAAGCGCTCACAGTTTAATGATGTTGGGGGTAAAAAAACAAACAAACAAAAAACCCAACCTAGTCATCCTCTTTCTGGCTGTGAGATCAGAGAGAAGGCAGCTGGAATGCTGACTCTAGAATTTTCTAATTCTGTGACCTCAGCCCAGTACTTGATATCCCAGAGCCACCATTTCCTCATCTGTGAAGTGACCTCACAAAGCCACTGGGGACCAAAGGAGAGTGAACATAAAATGCCTGTCACAGGGCACGGCATGTGGGGGTACGCAGGATGTCATTGGGGGTGAAGTGCTGTTGGCCACACTGGAAGAAGACTGTCCCCTTGTAACACAGCATCAATGTGTGTCGGACTCATCCTCTGCTTGTCGTGCCTAACAGAGCACCAGCAGTGGTCAAGCACCAGATAAAGTTCCTAAAAGGAGGATGAAGGAAGACTGGCCACTGGAGCCACCAAAGAGTGGGCGTACACGCCTGTGTGCACAGAGGCCTGCCTCATCTTTCCAACCTGGTCGTGGGTACCCAGCGTCCTGTGCTTGGTTTGAATTCCCTGCACATACTCCACACTCACAGGGACCTGACCAGTGAGCTGTCACTTGTGTGACTGGTGGAGAAGGTGGCCAGGGTAGGAAAAGGAAGAAGCAGGAACAGAAGAGTGGTAAGCACTTCCTGAGCTCCCCAGGGCAACCAGACCCTTGGTGCATGTTCAATCACTTGCTTGTCTTATAGCCCTAGCAGCCCCATTTTGTGGATAAGAAAACTGAGGCTCAGAGCGGGAAATCAAGTCACTTCACTTTAAAGCAACAGCAGAGCTGAATTTGAATTAGAATCTTTCTGATTCCAAAGCAAGTCTTCTTCCCACCACGCAGCACAACAGAGGCAGAAGAGCAGAGTGTGGGCTTTAGAGCTGGACCGATGGGGTTCAGATCGCAGCCTTGCCACTGTTGCCCAAGTGACCCTCACCTGTAAAGAGAGGAGGATGACACTATTTCCCTTCTGGGGCTGCTGTGAGGATTAAACAGGCTAAGAGAGACGAAGCACTAGGACGGTGCCTGGTGCTCAACGAGCCCTCCCCAAACGTCCACTCACATTACCACCCCAGGCTGCCTCCACCGGGGCAGGAAACCATGACTCTGGGCGAGTGTAGCCACTTGCTCTCGCTGCTGCCACAAATTACCATTAAGTCAGCAATATAAATCTATGGAAACACTACAAACCTTCTGACCTTACAGTTCTGGAGGTCAGAAGTCTCAACGGGTCAAAGCAGGGCTGTGTTCCTCCACGAGGCTCCAGCAGGAAACCCCGGTCCTGCCTGTTCTAGCTCCCAGAGATCCCAGCGTCCTTGGCTCACGGCCCTGCCTCACGCCAACCTCTGCCACCACCTCTCTTCCAAATCTGACCCTCTCGCCTCCCTCCCACAAGCATCCTTGTGAATATATGGGGTCCGCGCAAATAATCGGGGCTCATCTCCCCATCACAAGACCCTTCACTCCATCACCTCTGCTAGGTTCCACTTGCATGTGAGGTCACACAGTCACAGGCCTCGGGGATCACAATGCAAACATCTTGGCGGGGGTGGGCATTACTCTGTCTGCCATAGTCAGTGGCCGTTCTTGCTGACTGCGGTGACACCCTCAGGACATCTGTGCTTCCTCAGGTCCCTGGTGCACGCAGTTCCCTGGGGAGTTCTCTCAAACATGCCCCCCAGGGTGTCCCCCACCCCAGGTAGGGAGCTCCGGCTGCTGACCTGATCATCGATTTTCCGCTGCAGCTGGACCACCTTGTTCTCCATGCCCACGTTGAGGCGTTTCAGGTGCTCTGCGGAGCGGGCCTCGATCTTGAGGGCCTTCAGCTCCTGCTTGGCCTTGAGCATCCGGAAGGCACACTGGATGACGATGGCCGCACCCCGCAGTCGCCGAAAGCGCCTGCGTGCCATCCAGCCCCGCACGTGCTTCTGGAGGACAGTGGCCTTATGCTCCATGAGGACCTGGTGGGGGACAAGCAAACACCTGCTGGGTTTACACGGCAGGAAGAGCGGAGGCTCCTACACGGCCCAGAGGAAGGGAGAGCCAAGGCCGGCCTGGGTTTTAGGAGATAAATAGAAAATACGCCTCCCTAAGACAGAAGGCTTTGGGGGCCATTTGTGGTAAAAACCAGTTTTAATGAAGTTCTGTAGCAGTCCACATACCTGCAGAGAATCAGCTGTTGAACTCTTGTTTTTAGTTTGTTTTCTGTTTTACTGGTCAGGGAACCACAGGGTTAAAAAGCCCCAATCTGGAGGGGCTGAGATGAACCATGATAACTCCCCATTCAGCAGATTCTGATCCCCCGCCTGGTAACACTGAGCCAGAGAGACGAATGGGATTCTCTAGTCAGAGCCCATTAATGAGCCACAGACTTAGAGTTAACAAACTTGGCTTGGCAATCTTGTTCCTATGAGGTTAAAGATCGCTTGGAAAGCAAAAGCATCATTGCTGTGTCCACATCGATATGTCAACACAGCATTTTATTTTATTTTACCCCGCAAAATAAATGTTCGTGGCATAAATGAATAAATGAGCAGACATGCCTAGTATGCCGGCTCTAGGGGAGCGCCAGGGTTCAAACCTTGTGCCCCCCACGTGTTGCCTGCCCCTTCCCTGATGACATCACACAGAAGTCACCGATCTCCCAGGAAAGCTCACAGAATGGGCCCCACTGACGAGGGTGTGCCCTACCCTGCTGTCTGACCACGTTTGGTTTTTCATGTTCCCTTCAGTGTTTGAGTTTTATTTAGAAAATCAAGCCTCCTCTGATCACAGAAGAGAGAAATGTTCCTTTTAGGAGCAAAGCGTATTTTTGACATTTCCTTCGAATCCATCGTCCCTCTCAGCTTTGAGCGTCAGCTGTATGGGGGTGAGACGGCAGGATGGATATGCCCTGAATCCTTCAGCTTCACTGGAATAATGGCCTGGCACGGAGGCCAGGGTCCCCCTCCCGTGACCTCACCTCACCAAGCTTAGGCTCCTAACTCATCGAATGAGGGGGTTAAACCTGATGATGCCCACTAAAGCCCCCTGCTCTCACGTCTGAATGAATCCAACACAGGTCACCAGGCTCTGCCACTGGCTGACTGAGTGAGTGCCCTGGGCAGGTGAGAGCTTCCCCAAGCAGCTCAGCTGTTCAAGGGGCACAATGATGTGCACCCATCCTACCCATGATGGTTATGGTCACACCTGGACTTGACTGGTCTCAGGGTGCCCAGATTAAACACTCCTCTGGGTGTGTCTGTGGGGGTGTGTGTAGAGGAGAGGAGCATTTGAGTCAGTGCACTCCCCTCTCCAAGGTGGCAAGGCATCATCTCTCAGGGCCTGAGAAGAACAAAGGGCAGAGGAAGGAGGAATTCGTTCCTTTTCTCCTGCCTCGCTGCTTGAATTAGGACATCTCATCTCATTTTTTCCTGCCCTCGGACGGAGATTCACACCATCCACCTCCCTGGGTCTTAGGTCTTCAGACTTGGACTGTATGACATCACTGGCTTTCCTGGACCTCCAGCTGGTGGACGGCCGACTGTGAGACTTCCCGGCCTCCATAACTGTGGGGAATTTCCTGAGAATCTCCACATATGTACACACATACACACACACACTTGCACGTCTCCTATGGGTTCCATGTCTCTGGAAAACCCTAATACAACACACCTCATGGCTGGAAGCAAAGGTGTGAAATCACTTAGAAGAAAGTTAGGAGCAGCCTACAAATGTTCGTAGTGGTGACAATCTATTTGCTGCTGCTTTAGTTCTCTTTTTAAAAAAGATCTTATTTACGTATTTTTCAGAGTAAGCCAGCAGGAGCATGAGTCGGGAGATGGGCAGAAGGAGCAGCAGACTCCCGGAGGAAGATCCCAGGACCCGGGGGTCAGGACACTTGGCCTCCGAGCCCCCCAGGTGCCTGCGGCGCTGGTCCTCAGCCGACCGCCTGCAAGTCCCCCGGGCGGCTACTCACCTGCCGGTAGCTTCTCCGCACCAGCATGCCGCGGGTGAAGGCCTGGATGATGACAGCGGCCCTGCGCGCCCTCTGGTAGGCCAGGCGGGTCCTCCGCATGCGGTACTGCTTCTGGAACACGATGGCCGCTCGGGTCCTCCGCAGCTGCTCCGCTAGCCTGGGGAGGGAGAGGACGGGCGGGCCCCACTGAGGCAGGCCTCGTGGCCCTTTGAACTCGAGCCTCTCCCCATTCAGCCCCACCAGCTGGAAACACTCTGACAGGATGCAGCGACACCACAGCCCCTGAAGCTCAGGCTCTCGACAGCAGCATGAGCCTCCTCCATGTGGTCTCAGGAGTCGGAGTGTGACCAGCTCCATGATCCCCATCTGCTCCCTCACCTGCCACGAGCCCCTCACTCCAACCTGGGCAGCCCCTGATGACACTTTGTGTTTAGGCTTCTCTCTGTCTCCCATGTCCCAACGAGCCATGAGTTGAAAGCTAGAAAAGCCCTCCAAAATCATCTAGCAGAGATCCCGAGGAGGAAGGAGCTCCCCAGCTGCACCCTGCTTGCTAAAGGGAGTTGGTGCTGGGCCGGGGCGCTGGGTCAGGGCATTGGGCTCGGGCTGGGCCGGGGCATGGGGCTGGGGCACTAGGCTGGGGTGCTGGCCAGGGCACTGGGCTGGGGTACCGGGCTTGGGCTAGGCCGGGCCGCTGGACTGGCATCCAGGCTCCGCCCCTGGGTAGTTGTAGGTGTTCAGACAAGTCACACCCTCAGCACTGGCTCCACTGAACGACTCTTGAACAGGACCTCCAGAGATCTTTCCAGCTCTCATTACTAAATTGGCAAGGTGTGTGGAAACCGGTGCTACAAATCATGATGGAGAGTGGAAGCCATGAAAGGCAGAATTTGTCTCTTTTCCTAAACGATTACCTTGGGATTTAGGCAAAGGGGAAATGGTGGCTTTGTGGCAAGTGCAGCCAGTCCTAGGTGAGTGCTGGCAGGATGGGGACAGACTGGGGAACCAAGAGTCTTGGAACTAGACTTACTCCCTCAGGTGAGAAGGGCACGGGACACAGGTGCCCAGCTCCTGGGAGAAAGCCAGGGTGCAGACAGAACCACTCTAACTAGGCGGAGAGAGGCCAACCAGCTAAGCCTCCCCACCCTCCCTCCCCCACTCTGCTCTCCAGATGTGCCCTCGCTCAGCTCACCTGCGGGCCAGGTGTCCTCGGCAGAACCTCTGCAGAGTTAAGGTAGCCGCCTTCAACCTGCGGTATTTCACCTTCTGTAGCCAGCCGCGGACCGTCTTCTGGATCATGATGGTGGCTGCCCGGAACTTGTCGGCGCGAAGCTTCTCTAGGTAGGCCACCTGGCCTGCCCGGAAGAAGATCTTGGTGCGGCCAAACTGGAACTTGTCGGGATCCTTTACGAGGCAGGGAGGGGAGCACCAGTGAGGCAACACACCCTACCACCCGGGTTCTTCGGGGCAGAATTCCCTGCCAGAGCTCGTGTACCCCTGCTCTTGGATGCGCGCTCACTCTTAGCATCCACTGAGCAGGCTAAGTCCCTTCTGTTAGACTCAGGGTGCTAAGGTGTCCAGGGCGCACCAGGGAGCAAGAATCCTGCACTTAAGCAACTGACATCATGGTAAGAGCAGAAGACAGCAAAGGCTGAGTAAGTTTTCAGGGAGTAGTGAAGATTACGAAGACAATAAAACTGGGGACTTTATAGGTGGGATGGGGATGTTTAAAAAGGATAATCCAGGAAGGCATTTCTCTGGAAATGATATCTGAACAAAAACCTGAATAAACTCAAGGAGGCAGCCTCAGGAAAATGTAGAAGAAGAAAGTTTCAGAAGATGAGCAAAGCAGATGCAAATGTCCTGTGGCAGCCGAAAGCGAGGTGTGTTTGAGGAACAGGACAGCCGGGGTGGTTAAACGTGGGGGAAATGAGGGAGGCTGGCAGGAGAAGCTAATCGCCAGAGGCCTTGCAGGCCACAGCACACAACTGAGATGCAGAGCCCCTGGTGGTGCTCTGAGCATGGAAATAACCTGCTCGGGTCATTTAAAAAAGATTACCCTCAAACAACCACCCTGTTGTATACATAATTCCAGATTGCAAATAACCTTCCAAATTTTTGATTTCAGACTATTTTGAGATATTTTTGACATATAATTACTGTCTTAATTATATTTATTTAGGTTCAAATTAATTACCCTTCCTCGTGCTCAACCCCATGGATAAGGAATGATGACCCAGCAGTGTGCTCATGCACAAGCCTGGGACAGGAACCTTGAGAGTTAACCCACTGTAACTTTGTTCCCTTTGTAAATAAACTTCCTACTTTTATTCACTGGCATGGAGACCATAAGGAAGAAGGAGCTGAGGTCTAAAGAAAACACACACACAGGAACATGCTTCAGGTTGACCAATGGCTCTGCACTAATGCTGAATCACTACTCTGTATGGGCTCCTTGCACCAGGACGATGGGGCTGCCTAAGCGGTCTCTGATGGTCAACTTCACAGCCAGGCCGCAGGTAAAGCTGGGAGGGGCGAGGTATGGACCTGGCTCCCATCCCTGCCTCTGCTCAGGGCCGTGCACCTAAAGGGCCCCAGCAGATGCTGTGAGGAACAGGGCTGGATCAGGGTGGGAAGCCTCCAGGCAGCCAAGGTCCTGCCCTCCTCACTGCCCTGCTGACAGGGCCGCTTCCCTGTGGAGGAGGCCTGGGGAGCAACGGGTGGGCAGCTCCACCCTCACAGTCAGAACAAAGCCTGGCCGCTCAGGCTTCCACTGTGCCAAGGCCGGGAGAGCCTGGTGCACCCTGGGAACCAGAGTACACACGTTTATTTCCTAGTCTGGAAAAGCCACCAGGAAGGGTGTGATCTGGTCGTGAAACCACTGTTTTCACAAATAAGGATCCTTCTGAAAGTTCCACCATGACACCGGTCACCATTAGCCCGATTGCCACGCACGCTCAGTGCCTATGTCCTGAGCACCCGCCCTACCCTGGATCTGCTTGCTCTAACCCCGAGAACGTGCAGACTCCACTACTCATGTACCAGGCCATCAGGGCTTCCCGAGAAGCTTCTCCCACAATCCCAGACTGAAGGAGGAGAAAGGAATCTCAGCAACCATCCCAAGCCACCCTTTTTATTTCACAGATGGCAAAACCAGCGTCTGCAGTGGTGAAGCGACTTGTTCAAGGTCTCGCCGGAAATACCGAGCCCCAGGAGTCCTGGGCAGTGGTCTCTCACGGCGCTAGGCCCCCTTTGTGACCCAGTCTGGTCTTCACACACTCACGGACAGAGTTCCCTGTGCTCCCGGGGTTCCCTGGAAGTCCTTGCTAGTAAGACTCTGCTCCCCCGTCACGATCAAGCTTCAGGTCCCCACGATCAGATTCCCTCCAGCGAGGTCTACAATGGTCCCGGAGGGCAGGTGCACGCGTTGTGCTCTTCCTCTGGGGGCCTCCCAGCCACCACTCCAAGTCAGAGCACATTTAAGGATGCGATACATCACCAGTGGGATTAAAGAACCAACTCACGCTGAGGATGAAGGCTGTTCGCACAGCCCCTGCAGGAGGAGACCAGCCCTCATGAACCACCCCACAAAGCAGCCCCTGGGTCCTCTCCCACGGACGAGGCTGTAGGCACCTGCTGCCCGGCCCCCACACCACCAGCTTCTTTCCTAACAACTGTGTTCTAAAAGGCACTGGCACTTGCTTGGGGCTGGCAGGGGCCCTTCTAGGCTGCCGTGTGGCTTCACCATAGCAGCACTGGTGACTAGAAGACATGGCCCTGAAAAGGGGTGGGGGAAACAGATGAAATATAAGGTCTGTGGAGAAGTCCTGAAGCACTGATCCTGGGTCCTTCTCCAGAAAGGGTAATTACATGCGGTGACATTCATCTCTTAGACTGGCTCAAGGGGCACGGCGACCCAGAGTAGTTTGGGGGGGGGGGGTGTGCAGTCTGTGTACGTGTAACACCTTGAGCAATCTTTACCAGCATTTTACTCCTTAGTTCCCTGATCTGTAAAATGGGGGAAATGATGCCTGTATCTTCCTCGTGAGACACCGTGAGGATTAGCTGAGGCAGGTACGTGAAGCAGTCAGGAAAGTGACTCCTGGGTGCTTCATAACCACGAGCCACTACTGTCAGGTGACAGTCATGACGGGCCCACCTAGCGTGTCACCCATAGAGCCACCAGCATGAATGCAGAGCCCCTGTGAGAGCCAGTAATGGCACCAGGAACACACAGACAACAGGATCCCTGCCATTTCAGGGTTCCCAGTCCAGGGGAACGACAAACTCTTGATTGCAAGACAAGGGGACAGATGCAGGGATAGCACAGAGTGAGCGCTGTTGGCCCATAAAGGTAGGGGTCACTGACTCCACCTGGGAGGTCAGAACCGGCTTCACAGACCAGAAGGCATGCTAAGAGCCCTGCTGGGAAGGAGGGAAGAACCTAGGCAGAGCAACAGAAGAGGGAAGGAGACAGCACACGTTCATGTAATTTTTCATCAGGGAATTCACTTAGTTCTTCCATTCTACAAACGTTCCTTCTGTGTTGGGCTCGGTGCTTCCAGCTAGGGACTGGGGGCATTAACACAAGGATTGTCCTTGGCAATAAAGGGTCTACGTGTCTCCAATCAGGGCACCATGCCCCAGGCTTCAGGTGAGCCGTAGGCTACCAGTAGTTCAGCCTCCGGAAGCCCTAAGGTATACGCGGATTTTCTACTGCAGTGGGATGGGGGTAGCGGTACCCCTAATGCCCACATTGTCTGTGGGTGAGCTGTACTGGGAATTCGCCATTTTTTGGATGTAGTTCTCTCCGTTACACGACCTTCTCAAAGGGAAGGAGTTTGTCGTACCCTTTACTGAGACCACCTGGGCCATGCCCTGTGGCAACCCTGGAATACAGTGGAGCTGGTATTTCAGATCTGTCCCGCCAGGAGTCCACAAAGGAGCTCCAGAATCAAGACTCAGGTTTGAGTTCGGGTTGTTGTAACTGCAGCCTTTGCCTTATTTACAACAAGCGTCGGGGGGAAGGTCTGAGGCCAGTTAGGCAGTGAGAAGATAGGAGAAGTGCACCTGTTTTCCCAACCGCTGAGGAAAGCTGTGCCTGGGCTACAGACTGGAGCCCCTGGGCAGCTGCGTGGTGTGGGCAGGGGCACAGCGGGCAGATCTACAGCGCCTCGGGCTCTGGAGAAGCCAGAGTCCTGGGCCAGCAGCAAACCCCAAGGGGTTGTAAAAACATTTTTTATTTTCTACATGTGCAGAGATGTGAAAAAAGGTAGGAAGTACTCTATACACATGAAGGAACTTCTCTTTTACAGTTGCTGATGTTGGGAAACAGACGAACATCTCAAACATTTTTAAGAGGAAGGATGAAGACCAGAGCACGCTGTTAAGCCCCCACTTCCCAGTTCTCTGGGCATTCCGGGTAAGCCTCCAGGGGCAAGCCTAGCTCACCTTGATGAGGTTCTCCAGGACAGACCTGCAGATGGCCTTTTTGTCTGTGTTGCCGAGCTCTCTCTTCTTGACCAGCACTCGATACCGGTTGAAGAAGTCATGGTAAGCCCACCTGGAGGGAAAGCAGGTGCATCAGGCACGTGTCCTGCCTCTCAGCCACACAAGGGCCTCCGGCCGTCACAGACCGTGCCCGCCCCAGGGGGTCACAACTCCTGGCACAAAGCTGTTCTCGGAGCAAAAAACATTCCAGGGCCTTGTCTTCCTCCAGTCCCTCTGAGAATTTCAGTGTGTGGCTGAATTACACAATCACGAGTGGAAGAAAGGGAGGCTTCTGCAGATCGCTCTGGAAGGACTGACTGGAGGCAGAACAACTTAGAGGGCTTCTGCCCACGCAGACGCAGGGGCGCTCCACTACCCTACTGGAGGAGGAAACTTGCCAGGAAGGTAGCCTGGTTTTTAAATGTTGGTTTTGTCTTACGACATTAATATTTCTCATTGAAAACTTCAAAAAGTGCAGAAAAGTAAACATTAGCTGATAAAAAGCGATATTCTAACCCTAAGCAACAACGCTGTTCACACAGTCTGGCATACCTTAGAAGGAACCCTTTTTCTTCCCAAAGTTATTTCCCTTAGGAGTCCCCATTCATTAGAGAAATATGAACCTGCCGTTAAGGAAATGTTCAGCAACTCACATCAAGAAATAAATAAAAATTGAAGAGCTCTTCTAGTCCCACTACCTTTCAGTAAGTGTGCTCTGGTAGGTTCTGGAAGGGAATCTTCCAGAAGGCCTTAGGTCTGTCCCTTGGCCTCTGAGGAGAACTCTACTTAAACAAATGCAAGCTTTTCAATGAGTGAACTATTTCTAGTTCTAGAAAGGGGTCCAGCCCCTTTCCCTTCATACAGATGTTCACGCTCTCTCTCCTGGCTCCTGACCTGGGGTCGGGGGAGGCTCACAACCGCCTCAGGTCAGCGCACATTCTATTCCCGCACTATGCTGCTCTGTGGAGCCTCAGCTCCCAATCCAGACCCCTGTGACGGGGAAGCCGGCCCTCCAGCCCTCCCCTCACCCCGTTCTGCGTCCTCAGCAGAGGTGCCCCATCAGCCCCCGCTCACCCCTTCGGAAGCACCAGGAGGTACGGCACACAGCCTGTCCCCAGGCACACATGCGGTCCTCGTCGCCCACTTAAAAACCCGTGGGATGCTGCTTCAAGGTTGTGCATCTGCCACTTACCATCACCTGGGGCCTCGCAGAGTGACGGTCTCTCATTTTAAAGTACTAACTGGGAGTAAATGGATTGAACCCCTTCTCCCGGAGCACATTTGCCTTTATGGGGGGGGGTCCTCTAGAAATTTCATCCAAAAAACTAAGCACTGGGGAATATTAGGTAGTCCTGGTGGGGGGGCACACCACGTGCCCGGGAGGCTGGTTCTTCCAGACTGCCTCTCCTTGCACTCCACAGCCACCCGCCAGTGTGGGCCTCGGGTCCCCCTTCCCTCCCAGGCTGTTCTCAGTGCCCTGCCCACACTGGGCTCCTGCCTCTCTGCCACCTCGGTGACCACTTCCCTTGGTTTGGTGGAAATTTCTAACCTAGCGATGGGTGTCAGAGCGGGGAGCATAAGAGCAAGTGACAAAAAGCGTTCCCACTTTTTTCCACAGTGTAAGATGGTTGTTTAGAAGTTATGCTTTCTTTTCTAACCAGCTTTACCGAGATAACTCACATACCATAAAATTGACTTTTAATCTGGAAAACAGACTTTCTATATCTCTAAAGTCATGCAACCATACCGAGTACTGCATTCCAGAATATTCTCATAATCCCCCACCAAGCTCCCAAGCCCCATTATCAGTCACTCCCCATTCTCCCCTCAGACCCTGGGGACCACTCATATCCTTCGTTTCTATGCTTCTTACCTTTTAATTAATCCTGTCACACAGGTAATGGCAGCCTCTATTCTGCTCAGAGCTGACTGGGCATTACATGGTCCCGCTCCCAGGCTCCCCGTGATGTGCTCAGGCACCTTCGGGAGGAGGGTAGAGAAGCGCTGGGAGCCCCCAAGGCCTCTGTTCCATGGCCTGGGAAAGAGTCCCTTTACCCACTGTGCTCCTGTGGCTTCCTGCCCCTCCAGTTGTGGGGAGACTATGAACCAAACCCACTGAATTCCCAACCATCTCTAACAGGCGGCTTTAGGAAATGGAAACGTTGAAGGTTATCTGCCCAGCTGAAGGCTGCTTCCATTATTCCAGTCATGTGCGATAAATGTCAAGAAAACTCCTGAGGTTGGACCGTCTTAATTTTGGAGACTTGGGAGCAGAGCGAGAGGTGATAAGCCACATATCAGATGTGTGTTCTGTTTTTAAGGCACGGGAAGGCTACCGGGTTTCTCCAGAGCTCTTTCTGCCCCAACCCCCGAGCCTTAAACACAGGCCATTCTCTCCACTGATACTTCCACATCAGGTAAGATGCAAACAGAATGCCCGACACTGATAAAGGGCTTTGCAGGGTCCAAGCCTTCTCGGTCCTCACGCCCAGCCGTCCACCAGTGGCTCCACCAAGCCACTGTTCCCACCTGCACAGGGAGGTGTGGGCTCTCCCCCGAAGGCCGCTCAGCACTTTCTGGGTGACTTTCCGAGGGCACCTCCCCTCCCTGCAATAGTTATTTGTGTACTTGTCTTATTTCTCCCAACGAGTTTGCAATTTCTCCGGGGGAAATAATCAGAGCAGCATTTAGCTGGGCTAAAAACCTTAAATGGTTCTAATTTGAAGACTTCTTACTGCTGACAGTTCCAGAACTCAGGGAGGTTACGGGCTCAAGGAAACAAGACAGTAGGGAGATGCGACGGCACACATCCAGGCGGGTCCAGAACAAGCTTGGGGTGCAGAAGCACGGAGGCCTCCTCCGACACGGCCCGGCCCTGTGACCTCAGGCAAGCCTTGGACTTGTCCCATGTGGAGCTCTCCGAAATGGAGAGACCACCCCCAACCTCACGAAGTACCTCCTGCATGGTGGGGGCTGAGGAGTTCATGCATGTGGAGTGCTTAGAAAGCTCCTCCCCCACCCCCATCCTAGTGACCCTCCCTTCCTGCCTGATCCCCGCCGCTTTGCTTACAAAGGCTTCACTCCTCCTGGGTAGTACTGAGGCAGGAAGGCAGCCACAGAAGCCAAGCCGCCATCAGCTGCGGGGACCGGGGCGGGCTCTCCCTCTGGAGCCACCCAAGGAGCACACGGCCGGCATGGAGTGTCCTTCAGCTGAGGGCCCAGAATCAAATGGGGATTCTCTTTTCTGTGGGCTTCTGTGCAATGAGAGAGAAAGGCCTTGCAGGAAAGGCCCTATCACTTGAGAAGAAAAACCTCCCAAGTGAAGCTAATCAGAGTTTGTGATTGTTTTTCAAAAAAACTGAATTTCTTCACAGAACTTCCTGATTTGGTAGGGATATCTGGATGGAGATTTTTTGTGGCCACGTAAAAATTGGGGAAGACCCCTCTATAGGACCACAACGTGTCCAGGATTCCCCCTGAAAAAATCCACGACCACAAATCTCTCCCTCCCGGAGCATTTTAATGATTCCCGTTTCCCTGTGGGATACAGAGCTTTATGCCTTCTCTAAAAACTAGCTTTAGTACATGTGTTAGCTTCTCTGCTCGACTCTAGCCTCCTCTGGCCGGGCTAGGATATATTTTTAAATTTCTCAGCACCTAACACGGTTTCTTCCTACATAGTTACTTACATTTTAAAAGAATGGGTGTTTTCCTGACCAATAAAGAGGTTGGAATCCCAATGTTAGACCTTTTCATTCTACTAGTGTTTCTCAAAAAGGACACTATTGGCTTTGGGGGAGGACGATCCTTTTGTGCTCCAATGGACAAAGAGCCTCTTCAGACCATTCCTTACCACACCATTCCTTGGGATATGCAAACCTGTTTGCAAATATCTGCAGAATGTTTCCTATAGAACATAGTTCTAGTCCGAAAACCACCATCTTGAGACCAACCAACCATGCCTGCCATCCTCCTCCATAGTCGAAGTCCGCTGCTTCTGTTCGTGCTTTCCATTCTCCTCAGGTGGCCCTGGACAGGTCCTCTCCCACTTACACTATGGCTGTGTGATTCTCACTGGCCTGGACAGGTCTTTTAAGCCAGTCCTAGGCCTGGCTGCTCCTCCATTCTGTATCACATTAACAGTGGGAGAAGAGGTCCCATTCTTAGTCTGTTACAGGCCCCAGCTGTGGCCTCAGCCCTGGGCTACATGGAGTCCCAGCGGCCCCAGGGACAGAATGCACTCAGCGCCACTCTCCCTGGATTTGGACTCCCAGGCAAGGGGCTTGGCCGAATGTCCTGGACTTCAGTGCCATGTTTCCTGTGGAAACAAGGCCTGCATGACCCCGGCCAGCTAGGGAGATGTGCCCATCTGGCAGAGTAGTCACAGCTGGGTGTGGGGTAAAAGCCCAGAGCCTAGGATTGCTCCTGGTAAGAATGGGGAGATCAGAGGCAGAGAGGCAAGGTCGGAAAGGTGCTTCCTTACAATAAGCTCCTCAGGCTCGAGACAGCATGTGGTGAGCACAGCTGCTGTGAGTGTGGAGCAAACACAGTAGGGTGATGTTCCAGTCGACTAAGTTGCTATCTAGAGCCCCATAATGGACGTAACCATCTGCATGTAGGAACATTCTAGAGAACATGCCTCCCTGAGCGGTCCTCAGTGGATGGCTGTGAACAGATGGAGAACAAAGTGATCGCACTGTGTACTTCCCTTCTCTTGAATAGATTCCCTCATGCAGGATTGGCTGGAAAAACAAACTCTAAGAGTCCCCAGGAAGAACCCTTCAGGATGGCAGGTCAGATTATCACGAGGATGAAAACGGTGAGCATGTTTGCAATCTATCCGATAAGCAACTAGTATCTCGAAAATATAAAAAACTCCTATAGCATCAAAGGGACAAATAACCTGGTTAAAAAAATGGACCAAAAAAAAAAAAAAAACTGAATACATTTCTTCAAAGAGGATATACAAATACCAACAAGCCCACAAAAAGATGCACAACATCATTAATCATCCAGGAAATACAACCAAAATCAAAATGGGATACCACTTGACACCCTCTAGAAGGGCTCTAATGAAACAGACAGACAATAACAAATGTTGGCAAGAATGTATAAAAACAGGAAACCACATCCATTGCTGGTGGAAACAAAATGGTGCAACCACGGGAGTAACTGTCTGGCAGGTCCTCAAAAGGGTAAACAGAGTCACCATGCCAGCCAGCATTCCCACTCCCAGATACATCATCAAGAGAAAGAAAAATACATGTTCACACAAAAATACACACATGGATCTTCAGAACAGCATGATTCATACCTGCCCCAAAGCAGAAATAACCCAAATGTCCATCGATTGATGGATAAAACCCAGTGTATCCTCGCAACAGGATGGTATTAGGCAACATAAAAAAATAAAGTTCTGGTACGTGTTAAAACTGGGATAACACAAAAAGCCACTTATCATAGGCTTCCACTGGTTTGAAATGTCCAGAGTAGACAAATTTATAGAAAGAGAAAGTCCGTGGTTGCCAGGGCTGGGAGAAGAGGGAAAGAGGCCGTGACCACTAACAGGAACAGGGTTTCTCTCCCAGGTGATAAAACACTATGCAATTGGTAGTCATGGTTGCACGATGCTGGGAACACAATGAAAACCACTCTAGGATTGCCTACTTTAAAAGAATATTTTTATCGTACATAAATTATATCTCATTTTTTAAAAGTCAGTGTGATGAGCAAATGAGATTTGGGGAGGGCCTTTGTAAGGCAGTGCATGAAACCTGGACTCATCCCCAATCCTGCGGAGGTGTTCCCAGCGCAAACGCGGCAGGGTGTGTGCCCACCATTCACATCACTGCTGATTAGCCTCTACTTGCCTTCCCTGCTGTCCCCACGTACGTCCTGGGAAACACAGCCTCAGAGTCAGAGGTGGCCCCGGTCTGAAGGTCACTAAGCTTTGCTACCGAGGGAGGGAAACCTAATTCTTCCCCACTGGCTCGGAACTGGAACCGAGTTACCAAGTGAGGAGCAGAAATCCTCCGTGTTGGCACTGCCCAGAGACAGCCACGGGGCTGCAGCTGACCCTCGGCCCACAGTCTCCTCCAACGGAGAGTTGCAAGGCAGGGCGCGTGTGCAAGTCAGCTGCCTGGTGGCTGTGACGAGCAGCCCCGCCAAGGACCCCGGGGCAGACTCCAGCCCAAGGGAGAGCGCACTGCCCTTGGGCACAAGAGCCACAATGAAGGGCTGTGAGATCGCACGGCAAGAACGATTTTGCTCCAAAGTAAGCTCTGTGTTACTGGCTTGGTGGGGTTTTTAACAACAAGGCAAGTGACAATGGGTCTTTAGTCCTGACTAAATGGGCAGGTGGACCGAGCAACTCCTCCAGACTCCACCCTCCTTCTACGGTCCTGTGTTTTGTCTACGTGGCGGCGGAGGGATGGAGGCTGGCAAGTGATAAGTTTTTTCCGACCGCGCTGTTGAGTTTTTCTGAGGTAAAGAGGAGAGCACGGAAGATTTAGGCATCTAGTTTTTACATATAAACCTTGCATACTCAAGTCGTCCTCCTACAACATGTGTGTTGTGGTTAAATGGAGTTTGCTTCACAAATCCTCTGGGACACAAAGCTGCGTTGAACACACCCCCCTGTCCCCCACCCCCCACAGGTGCAGCTGGGAGCCGGGTGATGGTGACAGTCACGGTGGCCCAGTGGCTCTTCCCAGACACCGCATTCAGCACGGTGCTTTCTGTGTGTGCTAACGGCCATATTTCTTAGCCACTGCAGTGCATTTCAAATGGAATGATACATTTTCATTTTCAATCAGACTCCCAGAGAGCCACAATTCTTAGGCAGATAAAAATAGACAAGCATAGAGCCTGACAGTGGGACGAGGGGTCTCCAGAGAGCTGCCACTAGCCAGCCAATCTGTGTGCGTCCTCCCGGGCTGGCCGTGCTTGGGGGGCACTGGGCACGTGTTCGCTTCAGAATGGGGCTAAGTGTCCTGCGCCTAGGGCATCAGAGACTGGATGCAGAAACTTGGCCTGAAATCTCGGCTGCAAAGGGCTGGCCTCTGCATGGGTTCCCGGGGAAGCGGCCTCCAGACATTTCATCGTGAGTCCCTAGGATCCCGGGCCATGCATTCTTCTTCTTTGCCATCTTCTTCCCTGGAAAGAGTTGGCATGTGCCCTTTGGCCACTTAAGTTGAAGAAATGTAGAAAAATGTTCTGAGTGGTAGTCCCTCCTCCTCAAAGAAGCCACTCAAATTTCGTTGGGCAATAGCTCTGCAAAATCGTGTTACTTAACAAGCTAAATCAAGTGAAATCACGTTGCTGTCTGGAGTCCTAGCACCATGGAGGCGAATTCTTTCTGAGATGAGCCCCCAGCCTGCTCAGGCCCATAAGGGCTCCCACAGGTCTCCCAAAGTCAGGCTAACAAAATGGGTGCTCGGCTCTACATTCTGAGGTTACGCTTTTGTTAGCTTCAAAAGCTAACACCTTGATTGGTACAGAGTAGCTGTACCACCTTGTCTGGTTTATCCCCAGATACAGCAGACACCCCAGCCTCCGGGACAAAGCAGTAAGGGAGAGGTTCAAGCAGTGAGCTCCCTCCAAATGGTTACCGTGACTGGCAGGTGCAGACGGGCAATGTGTCACAAGATCATGGGCGAGGTAGCTCTGCTCCCAGCCCTCTCCCCACTGCTCAGTTTTCAAAGAAAGGCCACCCTAGGTGTGTGGCTCTCGGAGAGGGGATTCGCATCAAAATGAAACAATATGGAGGATTCAGCTCTACCACAACACCAACAAAAGTGCCATAAAACTGTGCCGCCTCTTTCCAAAAGAGAACACTTCAAATGGCCATTTGGGGAGGGAATCCTCCCTCTGAGGCCTCGGCAAAATCTGCTAAGACAGCAGAGGTAAGGCAGCACTCTGGACCCAAGCCCAAATGTGTAAATCATAGATAGCATTAGGTAACATTTTCTGTGGATCGGAAAATACCAGGTTTTTTTTTCCTTCCCTCCCTACACTCGCCACAATACTTGCAATTATGAAAACAAAAGGTCTAGATGCCCTTGTGATTAGGTGCTAGAAAGAGGGGTGAATCGATCAGGGCCGCAGAAGGACACTCATCGGCTGCCCCACAGGACATTGAGTCTGCGGACGCGTCAGCGTTGCCGGCGGTGACGGAGTCAGGTGGAATGCACGGCAGGAAAGGCCATTTCCCATGTAGGTCTAAGGACCTGGAGGCAGTGTGCTCTCTCGGCAGCCAAGGCAGAGGAGGTCTGAATGAGGACACAAGCCAGTCTGGCCCGCTAAAACTAGGAGACGGAACAGGAAGAACGAATGACGACGGACGGGCAGAGAAGGTCTCTTCCCAGATCGCTGGGCAGGAGACGTTATCGTCCGTCCCTTCTGCGCCGGCACGTGGAGCTGCTTCCGGGCTGGTGGAATCCGCCCACTGCCTCCCCGTCCACCCAAAGCCTCCTCCCCTACTTCGAGGTCCATCTCAAACCTCACCTCCTCCAGGAAGCCACATTTCCTTCCAGACTTGGCCTAATTCTATGCTGCTCTGTTTTAGGTTTTTATCCCTTGGCCTGGACTGTGAACTCCTGATAGGCTGAGGTCATGACTTAGATCCTGGATTCCCTCCCAGCCATCGGCACAGAGCCAGAGGCTCCACGGGGAAGGAGTGGAGCAGGTGGCCGGGTTAACAGGAGAGGAGACATGGAGGCAAGAATACTTTCTCATTCTATAGCAGCTCAGGGAACACCATGGGAGTGAAATCCTGTTCCCCTTCCTCTTCCTCCGACAGAGGATTCTGTACCACAGCAACAAACTGGCAAGAATGTGGGTAGGACGTGCGGTCACTGATTTCACAGCGAGGCTGCGAGCAAGTTGGGTGGGTGAGTCCGAGATGACAGAGAGGCCCAGGGACCCTTCCCAGAAGCATAGTCTAGAGCTCACTGCATCAGACCCCGGCTCCTGGCTTTTGCTTGATGGTCTCCAAGACAAGAGGTTCACACCCTCTGCAAAGCACTTGTCTTTCAAACAACTCATTGTGTTCAAAGTTCTCAATAAACAGGGGCTCCTTACATCCCAGGATGGAGTCCCAGGGTCTCAGCTGCCCTAGAATAGCTCATTTTCCCATGCTTCCCTCCTTTCCTCTCCCCTGCCGTGGCATGGTCCCAATGTTCAGGCCTCCTGCCTGCCACGCCCCCCAGCAGCATCAGTTAGAGTGAGAGACAGAGAGGAGCACCTGGGCTCCTCCGCTCACCCGGAGTCTCTGTGCTGCGCAGCACAGTTATGGCTGTGAGGACCCATGATCCCCGAGGTTCTTGCACAAGGACCCTCAACAGCTGAACGTGGGACATCTTAGTAATTCTTAGACCAACCTTTTCAATTCCTTGGAGAACTCTGGAAAGCACTTTTGAGGTGACCAGACACAACAGGTTTTCACAAAAATAAAGCTAAACATTTATGGTAAAGGCCTGTTTAACCCCATAACTGTATCCATAAGGATGCAGTTTCTTGCTTGTATCTAAGTGAGTGATAAACACATTATCGAATGGTTAAGTGCCTAGCATGGAGTGGGGGACTTTAGAAGCCTTACTTCACTATGACCACCTGTGATGGAAGTACTCAGTGATAAGGGAACCCAGGCTTGGAGATGGACTCGTTTGAGGTCGCCCAGCCAAGGAGACTGAAGCTCTCTGCACAAGCCATGTCAGACTCCAAAGGCCAAGGGTTCAACCACAGGCTCCTCCGGTTCTGGCCCAGGCCTCGCACCACTGGGCAGTCTGCGCCTCCATGTACCGGCCGGAGCCGGCAGGGTGCAGTCTTACTCCAAGCCTCAGGTCTGGGAGCAGGCAGAAGCGCCTTGCTCTTCACCCCCCTGATCCCTGTGTGGATGGCACCTTTCACCAATGCGAGCAGTCGGGTGCTCGGCAACAAGCACACAGCTGGGCAGAGGAAGGGGGGGTTCTAAGGCCTCACTCCACCACAGTGACCTTGAGCAGTTCACTTCCTTCCGTGGGCCTCATCAGCAAAGGCGTGTTTCACACCCTGACGCACCCATGTCTATATATAAAGCTGAAGGGAGGTCGCGCCCCGATGCCTTTTCCCACCGCAAACTGCCGTCTTCAAGGTTCCATGCTGGGTCATTTCACTACATAAACAAGATGCCGCTCATGACCCGTTACGGTCATTTCCTGACCCACTGACGGCTGCAAAGCGGTTCTGAGCACCAGCAGACTGAAGATGGTAGACTAAAGACCCTTTTGTGGGGAGGCCAACAGATAGGTGAGCCAGAGCAGGAGTAGAGCCTGGCTGCCTGGGGAGCACGCTTTATAAAGCAGCGGCCAGGCAGCTCCCTAAGGCCCTTGCCACACTTGTAAGTTGTATGAACCACATCTGATCTGAGCACTGTGTCTGGAGCAGCCATGGAGGGTTGATCCGATTGGCTAGACCACAGTGCCTCGAACTCCAGACAGACCTGCTGCGCCCATGGCCTGAACCCATCCCCTCAGTCAAAACACTGGTGCTGGGCCCCGCAGGGCAGACAAAGAGAAGGCAGGCAGAGCCCTCGCCCGGCAAGGGCAAGCAGGGCTCACCTCCTTCATGGAGCCGTCAGCGATCTGTGGTCAGACCCGAGGGTGGGAAAAGGAGATGGAGCCCAGGACACTCCCTGTCTTTCTTCTAAGCAGGGAGAGACATGGTTCAAAGCAAACTGAAGAGTCTTCCTCTGGGGCCAGAGCGCACTGTTGGGAAGGATGCTCCAACCTGCTGGGTGTCGGAAAGCTGCCTGGAGGTTCCAGATCAGTGGTAGATCTTGTACCCTTCGGGTCAAATGCAAACTCCTAATTCCATCACCGAGTCCCTTCCCAGGTCTAGCATTTGGGAGCTGTTGATGGTTAGGTTGTTTCGCGGTCACTACCTGCTGCTAGGAAGGCATTCCTCCACTGCAGTGGCCAAGCTCCCGCTGGAGATGGCAGGGAGGCCGGAGGGAGGCCTGGCCCACTCGTCTGCCTCCCCGCTTCCGGCTCCCTCCACCTCCTGGCACACATAGGGCTTCCAAGGACAGGGGCTGCTACACTGGCTCTGCTCAGCTCAGCTCCAGCTCACGGCAGAAGACTAGACCAGACTGTGAGAAGCTCGTACGCGGTACGACCTCACGAGAGCTCGTAGGTCGCCATCCACACCTCCCTCCTACTGCAGGCAAGCCTCTAGAAAGGATCCAGGACTGACATGGCTTCAACAGGCTGTAGGTAGCTTGAGGACTCATCCGCAGTGCAAGTTAGATCTTGATAGTGGTTTTTAAATTCAAGACTATTACGTTCCAGGGCACCTGGGTTAAAGCCTCTGCTTTCGGCTCAGGTCATGATCCCAGGGTCCTGGGATCGAGCTCCACATCGGGCTCTCTGCTCAGCGGGGAGCCTGCTCCAACCTCTCTCTCTCTCTGCCTACTTGTGATCTCTGTCAAATGAATAAATAAAATCTTTAAAAAAAAGAAAAGACTATACGTTCCATCATGGATTTGATTCTATTTTAAAAGGTCTAGGGGTCCATTAACAAACGGACAGATAAACAAAAAGCTGTCTACATGTACAATGGGATAGTATTCAACCTCAGAAAGGAAGGAAATTCTGAGCCATGCTACATGGGGGAGCCTTAAAGACACCAGACTAGGTGAAAGAAGCCCCGAGGGCTGCAGCGTCGTCAAAAACAGAGGCCAAGGAGAATGATGGCTGCCAGCCGCTGGAGGGGGAAGGAATCGGGGATTTAGTGTTTAATGCGCACAGAGTTTCAGTCTTGCAAGATGAAAAGAGTTCTGGAGATGGGTGCACAAATACGAACATACTTACCACCAAACGGTGCACTTCAAAACGGTTCTGACAGGGAATACGTGTATTAAAAAAAAAAAAAAAAAAAAAAAAAAAAAAAAGGAAAGGGCACAAGGTGCGAGTAAAGGAGAAATCCCCTTTGCAGCTCTCGCTGGCTCCTCGCCCAGACCGGTGCCAATCTGAAATGGGAAAAGCTTCCCCAGAGGATGCCGCCATGGACTTCCAGGCTTCTCAGGCCAAAAGGACATTCTCCCCTCTGTCAGCATCCTGCGTGGGCCCTCACGCAGGATGGGTCTCTGGCTGACAGCGTGTAAACAGGTTCCCTGGGGAGCCAGGCTCGGGTTGCCCCAGGAGGGCGTTACCTGGACGGGTAGCCGGCCGCGCTGATTCGGATGGTCTCCAGCACCCCACACGCCCGGAGCTGCTGCACTGCTCTCTTTGGGTCAAAGCTGCAAACACAGTAAGACAAGCTATGAGTGGCCGTGCTGGCAAAGAAATGGAACTGGAGAGGGACAGACGACTTCTTCCTGCGCAGAGACACAGACCATCATGCACCTCAAGCACAAGGTCGGGGGCCAAGCACTGACTAAAAGGCAATGACTGGCAGGCGCGCGAGCCGTATCAGCACCCCGGTCCTGTGCGCATTTGTGTTTTCAGCTGGGATACGTCATCGTCTTTGTGGCGTGACTGAATTCTGACTAGCTTCCAAGCCCCAAGCCTCCTCCCCAGGGTATTCCCTTATTATCTGCACTGATGGGGGTATCTGTGCTCAAAGGCCAAATCACATATACTCGCCACCATGCTGCTGGCCGTCACCAGCAGCATGTGGCTCAGGAGTCAGACATGGTCTGGGTTTGAACCAGGACATGGTCACTCACCGGCTGCGTGGGTCACCTGGGGAAGGCAACGCCACCTCCTCAGGCCTTAGCACCCTCATCTATAAAATAGGGTAATAGTAGAACACCTTTTTTAGGGTTAGTGCCAAGATGAAACCTAATGGCCCGGGAAAGCAGCTAGCCCAGCAGCAAGGACATCAGCACACGTGCAGGGTCAGCTGCTGTCACAACAGCTGCCCGTTAAGACTCCAAGACTGATCATCCGGTCTTCAGGCACACGAGCCACATCTTCAGCACCTCCTGTCCCCTCAACTGCTTAGCCCTGACAACCCAGGATGTCCGCCAACATGTACATCAGGTAGCGCACCATACAGTCAGCAGTCAGATATGGTCTAGACTGAGTCCCCCCACCCTGGGAGAGAAGTGTACAGAAGCTCACAAACCCATAGGTGAGAACCACGGTACCAGGGCGGTGAGAAGCCGGGGGAGAGCAGCCGGGGTGGCCACGGCAATCGGGGTGGGGGGCTTCTTGGGGGAAAGAACTCAGTTGAACTAGAGTTAATCTCCGTACTTTGCTAAGACCACTGCCCCACTCGAAGAAAGGGTGGAAAGTAAGTGTTCCCTTTCTTTCTGGCTGCTCCTGAGCTCCGTTCCAGCCCAGGGCTATGCGTCTTGTGCTCCTTCCTCTCTGGGAAGTGGGTGGCAGGCGGGGTGGAGGCTCAGATCCTGGGATTCTGGGATCCCACTCGCTGGCTGCAGCACACACCTCAGGCAGCCTGTGGACCCCGTGGAGAGAGATGAGCAGCTTTATTTCCAGGACACCAGGGGGCACCCATGCCTGCTGCCTCGCTAACAACCCTAGGAGTCTTCCCAGCAGCCGGCCCCTCAGGATTCCGCAGGATGGGTCAGGGTTGGAACCTGCCACGCTCAAATCACAGCTCTCCACGGGAGACTTACCCTGCCCTCCCGCCTCTCTGCAGGAGCTGATCGGCTCCTAGTGCCAGCTGCCCTCCTATGCCAAGGACCCAGCAGTCCCTTGAGGCAGATGCACTAGGCCAGTGGGCACCTTCCAGGTGACTGGAGACCACAAGCTGACCTTGAGTCGGGACTCCTCTGCGTTCCAGGTCAGTCTGGGGGCTCAGTGTCCCGGGAGACACCCACACCCTCCTCCAGGCCTGTGCCCCCTCGGCCTTCTGCTACCCCCAAACCTGCCCAAGTCCTGCTACTTTGGATACCCAACTCCTCCAGGAAGTCCTCCTGATTACTCTGGTCCCAAGGCGCCCACAGCTCTCGAGTAAGGGACAACTGAGCACTCAAGTCTGCACAGTCCTGAGCAAGCCAGTTACTTTAGGGGAGTTCATTTCATGTTTTCAGGTAGGCAGAAAGCTCCTCAGCAGAAGGTCTTCCAGGATGAAAGAAAATCAAAGGAGCTTGAATGGGGAGCCTCCATGGTCCCCTCTGTACTAGTTCTGAGGCGTCACGGGGACGCAGCACTGCTCTGGGGTCCCAGAAAAACTGTAACGCATGTGCAGTGGTACTGAGGAGTTTAAGAACACAGGGCATAAAGGATGCTTTTGACCCGGAATGACCCGAGACAGCCTTCGGGATGCAGGCTCGGCTGCTCTCGTCTTGAAGGCGGCCAGCTGGGCCCCGAGTTCGGAACGCACGGTGGATGTGCTCACGCTTTGGGGAGGGTTTTCCGTGGGCTGCCGACCTCTCCCCCGAGGCTCTCTGCACCTGTGCTCTCCAGGTCTGAGTCAATCTGCTGTGTGTGCCGGGGACGGGCAGCGTGCTTGGCAAGGCTCTGTGACCCCTCGTCCTTCGTGGGCTGCGGTCCCACCCGCGGCCCTCCCCATTCCCCTGCTACACACGTGCTTTCCTCCTGAGTTGGCCGCATTCTCTTCCGCGCGGGATGGGGGAAGAGAGCAAGGGCAAAGCAGAAAACTGTATGGCCGCTAACAGCCTACACCACTGTGGGCAACACATCCTCTCTCTGGAGCTCCCTTTCCTCATTCATTCAACAGAGGCTGAGAGTATCTGCCCAATCAGAATTCACTGGTTGGTCATAAGGACTAAGTGGTCGCAAAGAAGAATACTATTAGGAAGAAGTAAGCAGGCACTCCGCCGAGAAGCTCTTGCCACCCTCTTCCCTGTTCACAGCCCCTGGGGGATGTGTAAAGCCAGCCAGCCTCCTGTATTTTAATTTTATCCCTTCAACGGTAAAGAAAGCGGTCACCAGCATGTCTCTATCAGCCTCCCCGTGCGTGTTACCAGGTGAATCGGAGTGGAAAACCAGCTCCTCCTCGCTAATAGATTTTGGAGGACCACAGTGAGGACCAGTAACACTTAATTCTTTGAAAAGTCACCAAAGATCTACAGGGACCGCTGAAACACAGGAGTGCACTTTCTCCTCCAGTCACTGTGCAGACTCAGCAGAGCCCGGAGCCGAGAACCCGGCCCCCTCGGCAGTCCCGCGCCGCTTCCCTGATTTTCGCACAGGCTGCCAGCTCCCATCACTCTTCAGCACCCCTCTGCGGCGTGCTGCAGTCACATGTGAAGACGCCATGACTCTCAGGGTTGTCCGCGTCTGAGCTCAGGGATCCGTCTAGTTCCTCCAACTAGCGAACCCAGGCAGGTCACACTCCCCCAGGCCACCTCCTCCCCGGACACGTAAGCACCTCCCCGACCCCAGCAGGCTTCTCTGCTCCTACAGCACTCCCATGTACCCATGGTCGGTCCCTTCTATGCTGCTGTCCATGACTAGTGACCGGCAATACCTTAAGGATGAGGGACATTTCTGTCATTCCACGTGTCCTCACCCAGTGTCCAGTGAACAGTGGGTATGATGGATGTTTTTGGAATAAAGGAAGAAGCAGAGGGAAAAAGACTTTTCTACAAGGGATGCTATCAAAGCATGTAGTGTGGGACAGTGGTCCTCCACAGGG
The DNA here is from genome assembly GCF_022355385.1 of Mustela nigripes. NCBI lineage: Eukaryota > Metazoa > Chordata > Mammalia > Carnivora > Mustelidae > Mustela > Mustela nigripes. The sequence goes on from NC_081564.1 coordinate 67,493,415, forward strand.
GGTGCAATTGCGTCCTCCAAGAAACATGTGGCAATCACAGAGCACTTCTGGTTGTCACAGTGATGGGGATGCTACCAGCACACTACAGTGGACAGGACAACCCTCACAGTAGCATATTACCTGGCCCACAATGTCAAGGATGTGAAGGTCGCGAAAACAGTTATAGGGGATCAAGGGGAGGCATACAGAACTTTCTTTCTGGAATAATCATATACATATATATATATTTGTAATAAAATATTTTAAATAATGTTATATGTTTTACTCATCAACATTTTTGTGCCTCTCACAAATAATCGACACCATCTCTTTGATTTCTTTCATCAGGATGACCTGCTTGAGCCGCCGTTAGCAGATGAAGAAAGGAGGCCAGCGGTACAGGGCTAGCTCGTGGAACAGCCCAACAACTGGGAGTAGAGCTCAAGCTAGAATCCAGGTGCTCTCACCTCGTTCACTATTCTCCCCACTTTATTACAGAGATTTTGGTCCTGAAGGCAAAGGAAGGTCTTAGAAACGTGGGCCATTAGGACTAGACAGGCATTCTGAAAGCCTCCAGCATCTCTTTTCATCTGGGACGGGAGCTCCAGGAGAGAATCCGGCAGGTGGCAGGCACCAGGCTCTGAGGAACGAACTGCTCAAGTCACAGCTGGCACCCAGCCCTTGACTCTCCTCTCCAGGGCCCTGGCACGCTGCCCCTGCCCTTCACACATAATCCAAGTCTTTCACGCATGCTGCCCTTCTAATAGCCTCTCTTCTTCTGGAGTCAGCTGGTAAACAGATGTCACACAGGGGGAATTCCTAACCACTTCTTGGAAATTGGGAGGAAAGGAAAAGAGTCAACAATCAGCAGGCTTCAAAGAAGGCTGACTCGGTGTTGTCTTCCTGACCTTTTCCAGCACAAGGCCCATCTGAGTGCGGGTCAAGCTTTATCAAATAAGAGGAACGGCCAAAGGGAGTTCGGATATTCACTCTGACAGAGTTGCCAAAAGAATTTATTTCCCAGAAAGACGTTATGCTAGGACCAAAAAAGGAAGTCAGAATGCTGGGAATAAAGGGTTTTAAAAATTTAGAAATATATCTCCTCTGACCAGAAGATATAGCCTGTGTGCTGGCTCAGGGCGGTTGGAATAATGGGGTTACAGAGGTAAGTAAGAGACTGTTCTAAAGACTTAGGGCAGTATTCCAGGCATGTAACAGAGTCTCAAACAAGGTGACAGAGGAAGAGAAAAGGGAGACCAAAATAAGACCTTTTCAAGCAGACTCCATGAGACTTTGACAATAACTCGACATTGGGGAGTAAGGACGAGGGAAGAATCAAGGCTTATGCCATCCAATATGGTAGCCATCAGCCAACTACAAGTATGTGAATATAATTAGAATGACAATTCAGTTCCCCAGTCATAGTGGCCACATTCCAAAGCCCACAATAGCCGCACTTGACTTGTGGTTACCGCGCTAGACAATGCAGGTTATAGAACAGTCCAATCCAACACAGAAAGTTCTATTGGATAGCACTGGTTCAGAGCAACTCTCAGGCATGGTCAGTAACGAGCTGTCAGGAAGTGGTTATGCCATTTACTACATAAGAGACCAAAGACAGAGGAACCATTTTGGGGGGGGGGGGGGAGGGACAAGGAGTCTGATTACGGACATTGCTGAATGTAACTCAACCAATGAAAATGCTGGAGGCATTCAGAAACTCCGGAATCTGGCAGAAACTGGAGATGAACAAAGACACTGAAGAGTCACTGCCATACAGACTTGGGTGGGGTCAACCATGTGGGCATGGACGGAGTTGGAAGATGATATCCAAGATAGAGGTAGAAGCAGAATCAGACTAGAGGAGTGGGGTAGGGGAAGATGAGTGGGTAAGAATAAACCCGGAAGCTCAATGGTAGAGGGGATTTGAGACACAGGACCATCTTCATGTCTCCTCACTCAACACGTCGTCTGAGGCCAAGTGTCCCCAGTGGAAGACGTCTTCTCTGACCACTCCAGCTATCCTGCCACCTCTGAATTGAGACCCAGGTACACCTACATTTCATGACACACTTTTATGTGGTTCTCTGATTCAGGTGTGCATACTCCTCAACACCACTGTAAACCCCATGGGACGAGGGAACTGTACCCTCTCATCCTCTTGAATCCTTCTAGACAGCAGACAGGCAGAACCTGGTAAATGTCTGTTGGCTTGTATTCAGCAAGTAAACCATGTGTGAGGTGTGAGATTATTCGTCCTGTTACAGACTTCCCCCCACCACACACACACCTCAAGGCTGTCCTCAGTCTCTTCCACCTGAACTTGTAAGGAAACATGAAGAGACCAGGCTTGATCAGCCTAACCCCAGCCGAGAGGCAGCTGGCCAACGCCCATGGAAGCACTTACTGGAAGGGGAGCTTCTCGTCATTCGGCTTGATGCAGCGCACGTAGTGTGGCGTCGTGGCATTCAGGGTCTCCATGAGCAGATGCAGGGAGGTGCGGAACTGGAGAGACAAGAGTCAGCACCCGGTTATTTTTCTCTAACATGCTGCAGATGTGTAATTAACCAAGAAACTCCTGCAGACTGGTGGGTTGCTGATACGGTTATTGTCGTTATGGATCCAGAAGGACAAGACAAAACACAGAGACCCGGGGTCAGATTCCACCTGACCCTCCTGCCTGCCTTGCTGTAGGTCCAGAATTAAGGCCCTCCCATGTCCTGCCATTAGGGCTGTTCAAACTCAATGGGGGGAGCCCAGTGGCTAACACATCTGACTTAGCACGGTAGATCAAATGAAATAAAAGGTGGGGGGGTCAGTGCTGGGAAATAGGACAGAAGTTATCACAGTGACTGGAGGCTGACAATTGGTAAACCAGAGGTCTGGGAGCCCCAATATCCAGTGCCTGGGCATCCTGGAAGTTGGGACAGTAATGTGAAATGTCCAGAAGAGGCAAGTCCAATACAATGGAAAGGTTAGTGGCTTGGTAGGTCTCAGCAGGCACTCCCTTCTCTTGGGAGAGACACTGGACATAGACTCCCACAAAGACCCACAAAAGGGGCCTCAATTTTCCAAGTCCCCAGGCTTCTTTAACTCAACCTGCAGATTCTAGGACCCTCTTGTTTCTTCTACCAGGTGCCTATGATCCTACCAGGGGAACGAAATGCACTGGGGCTATACTCATCCCCTTTCTCTTTCTGGTCAGTTCTCTCTAGAGACGGTTTCCAGTGTCCTCCTTCAAAGAGCACATATGGGATGAGCTGGGGGCTGAGGCTGCTCTGGCCCCCTCTGACCCTGCAGCCGGCCTTCAACTACAGAGAAGCTGGCCTGGCCACACACATCCTGACCCAGTGTCCTGCCAGAGGCTGACCTGGTGGCCCACGGTTTTCTTGTGCTCCTTATTGGATGCTTTCAGGGGGGGTCTGGCGGAGCGAATGTTGATCTTTGAAGACGAGCCCTTCCCAGATGTAGTAGCAGCGAGAATGGAGTCCTTGTCATCATGAAACAAGTCAGCCACTAGTGGAAACTAGAAGCAAACACAGGAAGAACACTGAACTCAAGATCTCTTGGACTTTCCAAATAGCTTTCTGGTCCATACCCAAGACAGCTAAAAACAAACATCCATACTCAGACTTGCGCACCAAAGTCCATAACCACATTATTCACAGCAGCCACAAAGTGGGGATAACACAAGTATCAATCAGCAGGTAAATGGACAGAATATGGCCGGCCCGTACCATGGAATACTGCTCAGTGACCTAGAGGAATAAAGTACACAATGCCCCACAGCATGGATGGGATGAATCCTGGAGATACATCAAGTGAAAGAACCCAGACACAGAAGACCATGTTGTGCATGATTCTATTCACATGAAATGTCCGGGGAACAGAAAGTTCAGCGGGAGCCAGGCGCTAGGGGAGAAGAAAGTGGAACGACTGCTAACAAGTATAGAGTCTCTTTGGAGTTATGCACGTTTTCTACAATTTAGAATTTCTCCTCTCTGGTCATTCCAAGGGGCCCATCTCTCAAGGCCCAGCCCTGCCTCCTCCATGGACTTTCCCTGGTCTTCCCCTCATGTCTCCATCATGCACCCAGGTACCAGCAAAGGTCTGTGCTGGGCCCTGAGCCCCATGCTTGCTGAGCCTACATATGGCCTCCTAGCCTCCCCCTCGATAGAGGAGGAGGAAGGCCTGGGTAAGAATTAAAGGAGAACATCCACGTAAGCATGTAGTAGTGTGCGCAGCACATCACAGGCACTTAAATATTGCCCAGTTCTATTATCTTTGCTGGGGGGATATACATGAAAAATCTGTCCACACAGTAGAAATTTTGAGCTACAGAGAAGACTCAGAATCATAGAACTTTAGAGCTGGAATATAAAGCATAAAGATCACCTCTTCAAGGGGCAGGTGAGGAAAGAGGAACTCAGGGAGCAGGGACCCTCCAGAATTCTGTTTCTATCTCCATTCCTCCCAGCACTGGCAACGGTGACCAGTATCAGCTCACCAGGGGCTGCTGACTAGTGACTGAGCCAGGGCCTGAACCCCAGCCTCCAATGTCCAGGTCAGAGCCTGTTTTAATAGACAATGGTCTGGTCATTTACACCAGGAGTATGAAGAAACTGGAAATGCACTGGGTTTAAGATACGCTCTCTGAGGCATCTGTTTATCCCACCCATCAGCTCATCATATGGGTTACAAAGCAGTTAAACAACTCTGTATGTGCACACACGGGCATACACGGAGTCAACACACGCTCTGGAAAGTTCCATTCGCACTCTGCACTTTTCGTTGATCACAAACACAGCAGTCATCAGAAGCTCCCAACTTCCATTTTTAAATTTTTTTTTAATTTTTTAATAAACATATAATGTATTATTAGCCCCAGGGGTACAGGTCTGTGAATCGCCAGGTTTATACACTTCACAGCACTCACCATAGCACATACCCTCCCCAATGTCCAAAACCACACCAGCCTCTCCTGTCCCCCTTCCCCCACCCCCCTCAGTTTGTTATGTGACATTAAGAGTCTCTTATGGTTTATCTCCCTCCCGATCCCATCTGGTTTCATTTATTCTTTTCCTATCCCCCAAACCCTCATGTTGCATCTCCATTTCCTCATATCAGGGAGATCATATGATAGCTGTCTTTCTCTGATTGGCTTATTTCATTAAGCATAATACCCTCTAGTTCCATCCACGTCATCGCAAATGGCAAGATTTCATTTCTTTTGGTGGCTGCATAGTATTCCATTGTGTATATATACCACATCTTCTTTATCCATTCATCTGCTGATGGACATCTAGGTTCTTTCCATAGTTTGGCTATTGTGAACATTGCTGCTATAAACATTTGGGTGCACGTGCCCCTTCGAATCACGACGTTTGTATCTTTAGGGTAAATACCCAGTAGTGCGATTGCTGGGTCGTAGGATAGCTCTATTTTTCACCTTTTTGAGGAACCTCCATGCTGTTTTCCAGAGTGGTTGCATTCCCACCAACAGTGTAGGAGGAGGGCTCCCCTTTCTCTGCATCCTTGCCAGCATCTGTCATTTCCTGACTTGTTAATTTTAGCCATTCTGTCTGGTGTGAAGTAGTAGCTCTTTGTGGATTTGATTTGTATTTTCCTGATGCTGAGTGATGTGGAGCACTTTTTCATGTGTCTGTTGGCCATCTGGATGTCTTCTTTGCAGAAATGTCTGTTCATGTCCTCTGCCCATTTTTTGATTGGATTATTTGTTCTTTGGGTATTGAGTTTGCTAAGCTCTTTATAGATTTTGGACACTAGCCCTTTATCTGATATGTCATTTGCAAATATCTTCTCCCATTCTGTCAGTTGTCTTTTGGTTTTGTTAACTATTTCTTTTGCTATGCAAAAGCTTTTGGTCTTGATAAAGCCCAATAGTTCATTTTTGCCCTTGCTTCCCCTGCCTTTGGTGATGTTCCTAGGAAAAAGTTGCTGCGGCTGAAGTCAAAGAGGTTGCTGCCTGTGCTCTCCTCAAGGATTTCGATGGATTCCTTTCTCACATTGAGGTCCTTCATCCATTTTGAGTCTATTTTCATGTGTGGTGTAAGGAAATGGTCCAATTTCATTTTTCTGCATGTGGGTGTTCAATTTTCCCAACACTTTTTTTTTTTTTTTTTTAATGCAGTGATCTACATGTAAATAAAGGTGGTAGTGGTTCTTTAACTCCACGGTCTGGGTTTGAAGTTCAGTCTAAAAGCACAGACTAATGACTGTAAGGCCAAGGATCGCCTCGGATAAGCGGCTCAAGCCCACCCTCACTGCTGGCTCCTCGGGGCTGACATTGGCTGGTGACACCACGAAAGCACTAGGAAAATCTACCATATTCCTGAGTAAGACACGCCCCCAAAATCCCTGTTGGAGGCCCTGGTCATCAGCCTGTGGCTTGGGAGGTCACCCAATGAGGTTAAAGACGTCTCCTAGAGGCAATTGCCAACAGGTGACGATTCGGTTCCTATTTCAGCATTTTGGAAACCAATCAACAACTTCCGTCCACACATGGTATTTCAAAATCATAAATGTTGTCCTTCTCTGGGGGGAAGTAATGTGGCTGTCAGAGGAATAAAGACGACTCAGAGAGGATTTTAAAAATCTATGGCTAAAATGGGCATGTGCCAACATTATAAAAATGATACATTTATCAACTCATCATTTCCATGTACTTTCAAAGAACAGGAAATAAATATTAGGTCCCTGAATGTCAAGCAACTAGATGGACTTGGTTGCTCATTTACTCAACAACACTTAACTGACTGCCACACATCCCACAGAGAAATACTGTGCTCGGAGCTGGGGACATAAATATGAGCAAAAACAAACAGAGCCTCTTAGGTATCATGGAGTTTATGATCTAGCATGGAAGGTGAACTCTCACCAGTTAACCCCATAATGAAAAGCCAAATGACAAAAGATAATTTCCTCAAGGAAATAAACAGATGCACATGACTGAATGAAGACCCTGGGGTAGCAATCAGGAAAGACTTCTCTTAGGAAGGGATGTTTGAGCTGGTGGGTCATTGGAAGGGGGGCGGTTAGGAAAGCACGTTAGCAAGTATCTACATCTTCAGGGAGCTAATTGGAAGGCACTACAGCTTTGGTACACACCCTGAGGGGGAAGCATGAAAGCCCAGCTTGTGCAAAATCCTCTTTATCGTAAAGGCAATGTGAAGCCATTAAAGGTGTTTTCGGTGTGCCTGTGTGTGCAGGGCAGGCAGGGGGTGGTTTAAATAATAGCAGCTAACATTTATGGAGCACTTAGAATGCACCAAGTGTAAAATTCATTCAGTTCTCCAAAAGACCACTTGGTAGGCCATCCCCTTTTACAGATGGGGAAACAGAGGCTCAGAGCCCTAGATCACAGAGCTGGTCAGCAGCAAAGCGAAGATTTGCACCCAGACAGCCTGGTCCCACAGCCCACGCAATGGAGGGTCACAGAAGGGAGCAACGACCAGGGATCTTTCAGGGAAGATCGCGCCAGGAGCAGCACGACTGAGCAAAGTCCGCCGCACAGGAAGCTCTGGGATACAGCAGTATAGAAAAGAGCCCGCAACCTAACAGGTCTCTGGAAGGTACGGTGCTACGGGGCCCACACTGAGTGAGGGTCATGAGACATTTTAGATCCAACTCTGCCACTGAATTAGCTGTGTGGCCCGTGGCAAGCTCCTAACCTTACTAGATTTAAAATTTCTCATCTGTAAAAATGAGGGAATTGAGTAAGAGGATTCCTTTAAGTTTGATCTGGACTCCTGCATTTTCTCCTATCTGTAATCGCTCCCTGTTCGTAGATGCCCTCCCTTCAACACACAGCTAGGTTCAAGTTCCTTCCATGCGGGACCACCTCCTGGTCTAGCCGGATCTCCCTGTGCCACGTCCCCCGCCTCCCCACTCCGGCCATCTCAGGCAAGGCGTCCGCGGACACCACCTGGATCAACCCTTCCCGACCCCTCCCGACACAACATGCCATGTTCTGCCCCCACACTGCCTAAACCCGCCCTGAGAGTGCCTTCTGGGGACCAACCCTACTTGCTGGATCCAGTGGCTGCAAGTGGACCAGATTCACTCGCGGTCCAACTTCTGGTTGCTGAAGGACCCAAGTCCCTCCTCAGAGGCCCTCCTCCCCCACCGGGCAGCTCTGCTTCCCTTCCCTCCCACAGCTCTTTCCCGGCCGCTCCCACGGGCCCATCTTCCTGCCCATCTCCCCGCAGTGCTGTTGTCTCCCAGGACAGCATCTTCGCCATGGATCTTTTCTAACCCTTCTTCCCTGCACCGTCTCCTCCACACCTGTGGCTTCCACCACCCCCTTCAAGCCGGTCTTGCTGTTCTTCCATAACCAATGATCTGCTCCGTGCCTTCCTCCCTGTGTGAGTTCCACTGGAATCTCCAAATCTGACACGGCCTACACAGCCCTCACCTCCCAGCTGCCCAAATTTGTATTAGAGAGCCTGCCAACACCCTACTTCTTATCCCTATATCCCCAGGTTCTGCCCACGGTCAAGTTCCAGGAGTCCTGAATCACCAGAACGCCGCTGTCCCAGCTCAGGCCTTCCCGATCTCTCCCAGACCACTGCGTGTACTTAGAACCTGAGGGTCCAACTCCAGACACACCTTCATCCCAATGTAGCCTACGCGCCAGCCAGAGTCTTCTCCAAACACAAACTTATCCAGCCACTCCTTGTGTAAAGAAAGACTCGTGGATCCTCCCGGTGTGGGGCAGAGAGCCACCATCACAAATAGTGAGTGAGAACACGGGGAGCGGCAGAAACAGGAGTGAGTGGGAGGCAGGGAGAGACGGCCCGGGCACAGGAGGGATGGGGGACTGATGGCAGAGGCGCACGCGAGAAGGGTCAAGTGCCCAGACTGCAGCTGAGAAACTCCCCCAGGGGAAGAACCAGAGGCTCAAGGCAGGTTCGCATTTTAAAGACCATGATTCATCCAGTCTGTGGTGTCTAAACACAATGCTGACTAAATTGTAATTCACTTACTTTCTAAAATGGATTTCTAAGACATCTGAGTCAAGGGTAAAAGTTACCACATGCATGATGATACTGTTTCGGGAGTCTAATTTACAGAAATCATTAGTGGTGGCTTCTTCTTTGAAAAATCTATTAACTTCTAAGGTCAAGAGAATGTATTAAAGCCATACACGGAACTTTGAAATCAAGTTCAACTGTAAGACGACTTTTAAATGGAAGCCCCTTTCTCTTGCTTCCATCACACATTCATCCCCGGGCCCCACGCTAGAATGTGGGAAAGAACATGGCCAAGGTGTAGTCTGGAGAACTTGCGTTTTATCTTAGAAGTGAGGTTTTAATTCTAGGTCTTGGCTATTGAGACGGTGTTTGGAAATGGCAGGATGTCTGGGGTGGAGAGGGAGAGGACTTGGTTGAGACCTCACCTCGAAGAAAAGCAGTAAAAAGAACAGTCAGGAAATACTGATGACTGTACCATCCTACCCCCCATCCAGCCACTGGGACATGGCGCCTGGTCTAGACAGGGACCTCCTGGTCTCAGCAGGGTCCCAACCATAAACTAACCTCAAGTCTCAAGGAAACATAGTCACACCCAGTTCCTGCCGGACTAACAATTCCTGCAGAAGAATGAGCATTCGAGAATGTTTTTTTTTTTTTCTTTCACTGACTCCAGTTACGCTTCCAAGGCATTGGGAAGTCTGTCTCTGAGCTGAGGGACCAGGAACGCAACGACTCCAGCTCGTCTGGGGGCAGCATCCCTGGCAAGCAGCATCCACGGGGCCTTTCTGAGAATCTGTCCCCTCCAACCATGAAGACACTCAGACAATACCTCCAGACTAACCAAGCCCTTGCCTGACACCGCTGGTCACGTACTTCCAAGTGTCCAGTGATAATGGCTTTGGTACTCTCTGCTAGTCAGGGCTAGAGCTAAATTTTTAAAAGCCCGAGGCAAACCTATTTGAAGAGGGATTAAGACAAGTATGAAAACGCTTTGTGAAGACCATGCGACAGTTGAAGAGAAATGTCCATTACAGCTGTATACATAGCTGTTACCTTAGAAATCATGCCTGTTCACTTCTGTAGGAATATAAGACACCTTTCCTGTAAAACAGACGCATAAAAGCAAAATAAAGACGTGCTCAAAAAAACCATTTGATTGGAATCTCTTGGCCAGAATCTTATCCATGAAACCTCGCTGCACACCTACTAAAAAATACACTTTCTTTTTGGGGTGGTTTTCACATAAGCACTGCTGCCCTTTGGGGAAAAAAGCTCCAATTTTTAGTTACAAAATATTTTCTTTAAAGGGGTTTAAAATGGGCTTTGGAGGAAAAGTCTCAGCACTTCTTTTTTTTTGTTTCAAATGGGCTTTGGAGGAAAAGTCTCAGCACTTCTTTTTTTGTTGTTAAAGGCAAAATTGGACCTTCCCGTACTGGAAAGGGGATGATACAGTTTTATCGACTAAAGAGTTCTCTCTTCCCTACTGACTTCTAAATACAATCAGAAGCTTTTTAACTACCAGCGCCGACTCATCTTAAACAGGAAGCACTTCGAATGCCCTTGAAAGTGTTATGCTGTGTGTCAATTATATCTTCAAGCGGTTCTATGAAAAATAGGTTCAAAAATACTTTTTAAATTGAAGTAGGCTGAACGGCGGCATGTTAGTTTCAGGTGTGCACAATGAGGATTCAACAATTCTACGCGTTACTCAGTGTTCGACATGCTAAGTGTCTCCCCGATCCTCTACTTCTTCCCTCCCCGTGCCCACCCACGGAAGAGAGGGGATATCTGCAAGCGATGGGGAACTCAACATCAAAAATAATCGATTTAAAAAACTTAAAGATTCAGAGAGCTTAAACAGACAACTTCCCAAAGACGATGCACAGATGGTAAAGGGACACATGAAAAGATGCTCAGTATCACCTCTCGTCAGGGAACTGCAAATCAAAACCACAAGGAGGTATACCTTCCGTGAAAATGGCTAAAATAAAAAAACCCAAGAAATAACAAGAGCTGGCGAGGACGACGGCTTGACAAAAGGGAGCCCTCACGGGCTGTTGGAGGGAATGCAAATTGGTGCAGCCACTGTGGAGAACAGTACGGAGGTTCCTCAACAAATTAAAGTTACCACAAGATATAGTCATTCCGCTGCCGAGTATCTACCCATAGAAAATGAAAACATGAATTTGGGAAAAAAAATACTCTTTAAAAAAGCAGATGTGTTTGCTCAAAATGGAATGTGTCTGTAACCTGTAAGAAACTTAGGGGTGTGGAAACAGACACATGCACAGTGTCGTTCCCTGAGGAGCGGAGGCCGAGCCAAAGTGGTAGAAAGGAGACCCAGAGCACACAGCCCCGGGCCTTGTCTGAGGTACACCACTGCCAACTCTTGAACCTCAGGGATTGCCACGGCCCAGAGTAGGTGGCCTTGGCCCAATATGGTCTCGTTGACCTCTGTACCATATCGGTCTCGAGCTCCCGTCTGCTGGGATGAGTGAGGAGCCCGCCTCGGGACTGCCGGCCTGGGAAACAGCACCCGGGATGGCCCCGGCTGCCCAAGGCTTACAGACAAACCCATCAGTGTGGCTCTGGCACCGGAAATCTTAAATATGTGCTCCTTTAGGATTTTTTTTTAACAAAATATTGTTTCTTTAATAATAAACACTGGGACCGAGAAACCTCCACTTCTAGTACCTAAAACAAATCAGTCTGTTAAGGACTTAAAGTAGTGTTTTAAAGAGGCATTTCCCAAGTCTCTATTTATAGCTCTCCAGTAGCTGAGAAAGCAATTAGCCACATTATAACCTCTTAGGCGGTATAACTGGCTTTACTAATTGCATTCTCATTAACACTGTTTTATTTCACTGCTCTTGGTGGGAGGGCTTTAAACATCCCTCTGGCTGGTAGGCTACACGGGAGTCTTCCGGCCCATCCTGCTTAATTATTCATAATGATTTCTTAGTTTCTTATCAGGGGTGCCACACGAAAGAAAAAAGCTAGCAGGTGTCCCATAAATTAAAAATGCTCTAAGTAAAATTATGGATTTACATATGGGATTTGAGATTTATCTACGCTCAGAGAGATGGAAAGTAACACAAGAAATGGGGCACTAACTCCATGCCACAGAGCCTTACATCTCTCGAGGTCTTTATTTTACACGCTCTAACACAGAGTTGGAAACATAAACCTCATAAGACTTCTATAAAAACAAAGTTTTAGAGATGACAGTGGCTCAGGGAACAAAACTTCAACAACGCCACCATGACAGGTACGGCCAGACATGTCCACCTGTCCAGAGAATTTAAAGCACAGGGAGAACCACTCTTTGATGCGTAGCTGCAGTCTGGTCGGGCCCATTTGCAGGTTTATAGGGACCCAGTTTCAAGCTTTGCTTTCTGCCTTCTGGGATGTCCGCAGTGGGCGGATGGCAGAGAGTTCTTAGCCCCCCCCCCGCCCCCCAGCTAGGGTCTGATAGACCTGGAAGCCCCTCCCAGCTAACCTTGAATGCTGTGAGGTGCTGGGAGGGGGCTGAAGGTTGGCATCAAGGTCACCGGTTCTTTAGAAAGATTAGTTGGTAAAGGGGAAAGCTAGAGTGTAACAGGTGGGTAGGGAAGGATTGTTATCTTTTAAGAGTAGATCCCAGACCTACCTTATACTCCTTATTTGGGAATATCCACAGACTTTGGATGTGCATACTCTTTGAACCATCCACCTCACTTCTAAAAATTTACCTGACTGGTGTAATTGCACAAAGATGTATGCAAAGAGCATTTGTTGAGGCATTATTTCAATGAGCAAAACATCAAATGTTTAAAAAAGAGAAGAGACACATGGTCATGTGGGAAGACAGCAAAGATGTAAGTGGAAAGTCAGAACTGTGTATAATGTGATTCATTTCAGCTGTACCAGTTTGCGTACATATGCAGAATGGCACCTGATGAAAAGGTGGGCCAAGGAATAGCAGAGAATGCTTTCAAGCTATTTAACTGTTGAATGTATACTGCATTTCTAATAAAAACCCAGTCTCCCCAACCTAAAATGACAGCCCCTGTACAGAAAAGAACTAACACAGAAAGCTTGAGACGATTACCCTTGGAAAGGCCTGCTTGTCAGGCTGACCCCTGGCTGGGTTCTGGGGACTTGGATTTGCGGGGGGAGAGGGGGTTCACCACACTCTGGTAAGAATGGGTCACTGGGTCTGAATGGTTTATGGAAACAATTTGGTTTATGTTGAACACCTACTTCCTTCTGGGAGTCTGGAATTTCGGGACATGCTAGGTAAAGAATACCTGTGTAACTGACTCCCAGTAAAAAGGTCTGAGCCTTAGCTCAGACAAGCTGCCCTGGCTGATATATATCACATGACCACAAACCAGGCGCCACTGGGCAAGGCCTCCTGCGAGCATGGGCCTGGTTTCCCCTGGACTTTACCCCACTCACTGCTCCGTATCCTTTTGGTCTAAGTCATCATAGCCTCAAGTATAACTATCTGCTGAGTTCTGGGGATCGTCTTCTTAAATAATTGAATTTGGGGGTGGCCACGGGAACTCTCAACTAATTTTTTTTTTTATACCACCTTCTTGACCTTCATGGCATTACCAAAATTCATAATTAAACTACCTTTTTCACTGGACTGTAAGAACCATGAGGTTAACTATATGTATTCGTTAACACTACGTAACACATAAATACCCACTAAAGGGGGGAAAATGTCAGTTAATAAAAGATGATCTGCTGGAGAGATGCCTCTTACTTTTCAAGATCCCCGAGAGACACTCAAAACAAAAATCAGTACACCGGCAGAACCCAACTCTGTACTTAAATGGAAAGTACCAGACTCTCTCCCTGCCACCCACCCCTCACTTGTGCTCCTGAGAGAAATGTGAAGTTTCTCAGCCTCTGAGGTCACTGTGTCACTAACAGGAGGCCACAGGGCTCTAAGCCTCTAAGAAGCAATGGCGCAGCGTGCTCCAGGAGCTGGTGCCACCCACTTCTTCTCTCCCTGTGGCTTGTGCCTCCTCGGTCCCTACCTCCCCTTGCAAAGAATGGAAAAGTCCTATAACTTGGCAACCTGAGAGGTTAATCTTGCATTGAATTTCAAAGTGAGTTTCACATTCATCCAGATTTCCCTCCAGGACGACTCATTCCCAGAGGCTGCAGCTCTCCAGAGGACCCTGGGCAGAGGGGTCTACCCTGAGCCGGTTACGTGTCTATACTGGGCTACACTCACCCTTCTGTCCTTGGGTCTGTTTTGCTGGGTGTATTTTCTCCATTCCGGCACCTTGCCCTGTTACATTCATCTGAAGCTTATCACCGAGAGCCATTAATCTGCAATTTCTAGCGTTATCAGGCCCCTGCAGCCAGTTCAGGGGCAGGAGGTCCAGAGAAAGCCTCCCAAACCCTGGAGAGTCCCTTTCTGGGTTTTCTCCAAAGGGCTGCAGCTGGCCCCTGGGAATCGTGGTGCCCAGACTACCCGCTCCCCAGCTCCCGGGCCCTCTCCCCACGCCTCCTCACTTTTCAGCGACCATGTGATCATGAGCCGCTCACAGCCCACGAGGATGTGAGCACCCGCAGGGGAGAACTGGTCTCATCCACCTTTGAGCGATGCTGGCTGGGTGTGGGGCAGGGCCTCACAACGCAGGCACTTACTCTGTGCCTAGGTCAGTCAGGGCCTCGTGTCCTCTGCCGGGAGAACGGACACAGTACTTGCCATCTTTCTGTTACGCTCGTGAGAAGGAAATGAATTCTAGAGATAAACCGGTTTCGGAATGTCAGCTATTAAGTGTCCCTCACAGCCCACCCTCTGCTCCATTGAACTTTTTGCTTATGGGAGGCCCTGTGGGGACCGCACAGAAACGAAGTGCGTGGAGAGCAGGATTGGAGGCGTCTGAGTTATCCGCCCACCTGCAGGGAAGAGAGGTGACAATGACACCAGGGCCGCAGGGACGTTTTCCTTGCCGCCCCTGCTGCGGTCTCCCCTCCTGACGGTCACCTCACCCCGCGTCCCCCGCCCCTCACGCTTCCTCCTTTCCCAGGCACCCCGTCCTTCACCGTCTTCTGCTCTCTCCCCTCCACTGGGCCAGCCTCAGCCGTCTTCAGATGGAGAGAACCCACAAGCCCCCTCACAGGCGCCCTGCCTGGCATCTCTGCCTTGCCCCATGCTCCAGACAGGGGCCGACACGCCGCACGCCCAGTCCTGCTGGGTCCTGCTGTGGGCGTCCCTGCTCCAGCACCCCTGCTCTGGTCCCCTTTACCTTGCTGGCCTTCAGGATGTTGATCTGCTCTTCATACACTGTGTCTCTGTTTTTCTCCAGAAAACCATCTGAGAGGTACTCCACCTGGGGCCCCAGAGGGAAAGAGAAACAGGGCTCAAGTGCTTCAGCCTGACCGAACACCTCCCACAGCTACCTGAGAACAGGAGACATTTCAGCTCACCCCTCTGTGTTTTCTGACGAGTGGTGAGTAGCTGGTAAACACACAGTTGTTCCCATTTAAAACGCAGACCCAAGACGTGATCAGGATTTATACAGAGGAAGTTGAGTATTCATTTTGTGGAAAAACATTGTTTTAAAAAAGAAAACATTTAAAAAAAAACATTGTTTTAAAAAATTCCCATAAGAGGACCTAAGGCCTCCTTTGGGTGTTGAAAGGGCCATCAAATTAGAATCTGCATTTTGGGGGGATGCCTGGGTGGCTCACCTCCTTTGGGTGTTGAAAGGGCCATCAAATTAGAATCTGCATTTTGGGGGGATGCCTGGGTGGCTCAGTCGGTTAAGCGGCTGCCTTTGGCTCAGGTCATGATCTCAGGGTCCTGAGATTGAGTCCCACATCAGGCTCCTTGCTCCACAGGGAGCCTGCTTCTCCCTCTGCCTCTACCTGCTACTCTGCCTGCCTGTACTCTCTATTTCTCTGACAAATAAATAAATAAAATCTTAAAAAAAAAAAAAAAGAATCTGCATTTTGTCTTTGAATAATTTAATTTGAGAGAGTGCACACATGCAAGTGTGTGTACAGAGCGGGAGGCAGATAGAAAATCTCAGAGCCCTCGCTGAGCACAGAGTCTGAGGCGGGGCTCGATATCACAGCCCTGAGATCATGACCTGAGCCAAAACCGTGAGTCAGATGCTTAACCGGCTGAGCCGCCAAGATGCTCCTGGAGTCTGCATTTTAGGGCGACCCCAGTGACTTATGTGCAGATTACTATTTGGAAAGCAAAGGCTAGGGCAAGCAGAACAGAAATCGATGTAGGAAAATTCTGTGTACACCAGGTGTGGGAAAGGAGCCACCCAAAGAAGAGCGCCATTCTGTTTTCATGCCTTCCTTCTCCCTCTGGGGTAGATTCACGACTGTTTTATGGGCTCCTGTCCTCCCAGGAGAGAGACGCTCAATAAATGTTTGTCAGCCACATGGCTGGTGAGCTGCAGTCCCTCCCCTCCAGCACCTGGGGCTCTGCCAATGTAATGACAGTTTGATGTATTACAGAGGGGGCTGGGGAAGGAAAGAGAGGGTAGACAAAGACCCTAAGAGTCTCAGGTCACTTGAATTCAAAAGATCCCACATTCTCTTAGCCTTGAGTCCCTGTAGGGTGGGGCTCACAGCACACCCAAGCCCACGAAGAAACTCACCTTGTCAGCAAAGTGGACGACAATGAAGGCTGTGTTGGACATGCGGGGTTTCTGGAAGTGTTGGCTGCCAGAGTGCCGGTCATAGAGCTTCTGGGCCCAATTCTGGTCAGTTCCTTTGGGGACCTGCAGAAACATGTAAGAGGACAGAGTGCTCTGTGAAGAGGAAAAAGCAAGCAGAGAGCTGTGGCAGAGGGAGATGGAGTCCACCAGTAAATCGATCTCACAGGGGCCAGACCCCAGCTGGACAAGGAAATCAAGTTCTGGCCACGAACGCTTTGGATCCCGCATGGCCTTCTCTCAACACGCCAGGTGGGTTGGCTCCAGTGGTGTCCCCAGGAATGCACGTAGCCTCAAAGAATCTTCTGGTCGAGATGCTGATAGGCATAGGGGAGCATCAGTTTGGAGCCCGAGGTCGCAGGAGCAGCGTCAGAACAGTTCTGAAGATGTGGCTTCCCCTAGCTGGGCCAGAGGCCCCAGTGTCATGACAGTGCCATGCCCACCCCTAGCGCTGTGCTCCCGCTCACTCGGCCCAGTGCCTGCAGCAGGAATGCCCGCCCTCTCTGGCTCATCGAACCACCACTGTCTGGGCTCAGCTCAAGCCCGCCCTCCTCTCTGAAGCCTTCCCTGGCTACTCTTGATCTCACCTGGGAATGCCTCACGATTATGCTCTTACACATACACTAATGCAGTCCATCACTGGGTTTTGTGCATCACTTTGTCGCTACAAACTGTAAGCTTGATGGGCTCAAGGAGGGTGCCTTACTGTTTTTTACCTGCCCCTCAAAGCACTTGGAATTGGGTTTCAGGCACACACTGGGTATTAAGATCTAGTAAATGAGCTATGCAACACTTTCTCCACCATCCTCAAGTTTATATATTTTTTAAAGATTTTGTTTATTTGTCAGAGAGAAAGAACAAGCAGGAGAAGCAGCAGGCAGAGGGAGAAGCAGGCTCCCCGCCGAGCAAGGAGCCCGACTGTGGGACTCGATCCCAGGATCATGATCCGAGCCAAAGGCAGATGCCCTACCAACTGAGCCCCCCAGGTGTCCCAAGTTTAAATTCAGAAGTTTCATGACAGTAAGTGTTCTGGGGCAGCCCCTTTCAGTATCTTCCGGGCTGGCTTCAGAATGGAAACAGCATCAGGGT
The DNA here is from genome assembly GCF_022355385.1 of Mustela nigripes. Classification (NCBI taxonomy): domain Eukaryota; kingdom Metazoa; phylum Chordata; class Mammalia; order Carnivora; family Mustelidae; genus Mustela; species Mustela nigripes. Next base: position 67,511,158 of record NC_081564.1, read on the forward strand.
GCCTGTGGGGCTCACAGTCGTTAAGTGTCTGTCTTCAGCTCAGGTCATGATCCCAGGATCCTGGGATCGAGCCCCACATTGGGCTCCCTGCTCATCAGGAAGCTTGTTTTTCCCTCTCCTACTCTCCCTGCTTGTGTTCTCTCTCTCCCTATGTCTCTCTCTCTGTGAAATAAATAAATAAAATCTTAAAAAAAAAAAAAAAAAAGTGAAACAATATCTTGTTTTGTTGAAAATATAACACAGAGTCACTGTAGCCACGATTCGATTGGCCAGGATGATAGGGGGTGGTGTGTCTGCCACTATCATCCCTGAAGGCCACTGTGCACACCCACTCCTCGCTTACAGCTCACAGCTGGGCCTGGCCTCCATTCCTTTACATGGTAAATGTGGGTTGACCCTTACACCAGCCATTTAAAAGGGTTTTATTTAGTAAACTAACAAAATAAGTGGCATAAGAAAAATGCCTACATGCTTAAGCACAAATTTCTTAGATAGTAAGTAAGCAACCAGATTCTTCTCCATATTCAATTTAGTGTGACCATTATTGGATACCCAGTGCCAAGTGCTGTAGGTAATTCAAGAAAAGAAAACCTTCTCTTGATAGAAGCTATTAATTGTGTTGAGCAGACAAAATACATTGGATTTGGCACTTTTAATACACTGTTTTGGGCGCCTGTGTGGCTCAGGGGGTTAAAGCCTCTGTCTTAAGCTCAGGTCATGATCCCAAGGTCCTGGGATCGAGCCCCAGATCGGGCTCTCTGCTCAGCAGGGAGCCTGCTTCCTCTTCTCTCTCTGCCTGCCTCTCTGCCTACTTGAGATCTCTGTCAAATAAATAAATAAAATCTTTAAAAAAAAATACACTGTTTAATATTGGTCTTCAAGCATCCTGAGTTTAGAAACACCAGGTACAGGGGAAGGAACAGGTCCGCAGAGCAGGGCTACAGGAGGCAAGGCCGAAGGACAGGAACCCAGTGGTCCACAAGTGGCAGGACTGGGACAGACCGAACAGGAAGGGTAAGATGTGAAGACAAGACTCGCTTAGGTCAACAAATTTGCCAGCATCAAAATCATCTTGACTTGACAATGAGAAACCGGACTTCCGTTAGTAGACGGACTCTGTAATCCTACATCTTCCCTAATTCAGCTTGGCATGCATCAGTGACCAAAGCAGGAAAACAACATGTTCACACATTTCTTAACCACCACCCTCAATGAAAAGTAAGGGCCAAGAGAATTAACAATTACGATTCTCAGATAATACCAAGAGTGAATGCCCATGGCACTTACCATTGATCAGTTTTCTATACATTTTAGATGCATAGACTCATTTAATCATCACAAGATTCCTATCAGCTAGGTACTATGTTTATACAATTTTACAGATGAAGAAATGGACACAGAGAGGTTAGGTAACTTGCCCAAGGTCACACAGCTGGGAAGCAGCAGAGCTGAGGTTCAAACTGGGCCAGGTTGACTCCAGAACAAATGCTTCCCGCTACTGTGCTTTCCTGCCTGACAACAGAGAATCAAAAGCAGCCACGAACATGGGGTGAGACGGAAGGCACTTATCTCCAAAAAGGATTTGAAACAAGCACAGAAGAAAGCAAATCTTATGTTTTGATAAAATCTGGGTTGTGGGATCAGTAGCTCTGGAATGTTCTGAATCAAATCCTTTAGAAAATACTACATGTGGCTTCATGCAAGTGGCCTTCCTCTCTTCTCAAAATAACATGAAGAGCCTGGATCCTAGATCTGTCCTCCTCTACGTGAGGACAGTCCCTCAGAGACCCAGTCCCCCTGACCTGCAGGGTTGGCCACTGGTCAGATCAAAAGTACAGGTTTGAATGCATAGGAAATGTCCAGAATAGACCAATCTTTAAAGACATTAAATAAATGAGAGTCTGCTTTGGGTGGTGGAGGGAGTCTGGGTGGTGGGGGTTGGGGAAGTGACTATGGGGGAGGGAAGAGTGACTAGCAGTGGGTTCTGCTACTGGGGCACAACTCTTAACAGACTGCCAACCAGAGGTTGTGTATTTTAAATGAGTGAATTTTATGGTATGTTAATTGCATTTCAATAAAGCTGTTAAAATGCATTAATGCATTTAATGATTTTAATCTTTGTTATTGAAACTATAAAATTTTTAAAAATAAGGAAGAGGGAAGAGGGTGAGTCCTCAGGCTCCCCTAGCCCTTCTCCCCCATCAGCCTGCATTTCAAGCCCAGGGCCTAGGGTGCTCGCGGGCAGCTGGGGGCAGAGACAGGCTCCTTCCTCTGCTCCTGGCTGCCATCCCCAGTGCCGGTTCCAGGATTTTACATTTCCATCTTCACAAAATGCCCCTCTGTGTGCTCAGCAAAACACTGAGTTGGGCCGAGTCCACAGGTCAACTCCTCTTTCCTTCAAGTCCTGCTGGGCACTTAGTACCATTCAAAAAAAAAGTACCGTGCCAAATAAATAAATAAATAACCATCCATCACGTTTACTGAGAGATGCTACCTCTGCAGATGAGGACACTGTGCCCAGATAGAACCGGGAGCTGGCCTCAATGACCGCCATCTTTTCATGGTCTTTGACCTTCCCTGTCGGCAGGACAGCCATTCCCCTGCTTCCTGCCCTCTCCGCCAGCCCCCCGGCTGCCGCCTCCTGCACAGGACTCATAATCATCTTCATGGGGAAGCAGAGGAGCCAACCAAGCAGGACCCGGAAACAGAGCATCCACAGGGCCCCGCCCCCCCACCTCCCGTTGGAGGGAGTGCTTCTCCCCACCAGGGACCCCACCAGGGTCCTGTGCACTCACCGGCTGGCCTCCTGCAGCCATGGCCTGGGGAGGGGGGTGTCAAACTTACTGCCTCTGCTGCCTCACCTCATCCTCCCCACGAAGTCGCAGAAGCCAGGCTGCTGCCCGGACAGCTCCCTGACCAAATTCTCTAACCCACAGGCTTGCTGCCAGAGGCAGGGCCCTGTGACCCTCTCTGTACCCTCCTGCAAGTCTTTTGTCTTCCCCGCCTGGACAAAGGAGAGCAGGATGCCTCCCTGCTCCCCTCTCTCCTGTCTGGCCAGCGACATCCATAAGAAGTGATCACACCTGTCCCTGCCTCCCAGCCCTGCATCCGTAGAGCCTTCAGAGTCCAGTCCAAATGCACTCTCTGGACAGAGCCTCCCATTCTGATCGTTCTCACTTTCCAGTGGCACCTGCCACCACCACGGGGTCTGGACAGGTCGGACCACTTCAAGTTCTCCCAATGTGACACTCCTTTGACCCAGAAGGCCACCTCACTCCCGACTTCTCTTCATCATTAGCCCTTTGGGGGCTGCTTCTCCCCACACAGTCACCTCCTCCTGAAAGTTCCCACCCTGTCGCCGTGGTGATGACTGCAGCCCTGGCCTGACCCCTTGAGGTGCTGTGTGAAGGGCAGAGACTCGGTGGCAGGAACAAGGGCTTCACTGGGCAGGTGAATGAGCAGAGGTGGGAAGGCCCCTTCACCTCCCTCCCTCTCGGGTTTTGACCTGTTCGCAAACATGCCGGACAAGGAGAGCTCGGGGGCAACAAAGCACGAACCCTTGAGCTTAACACTGAGCGAGCTCTCCTGAGAGCAGGCTGGCCCCAGGTGAGAAGCAGGGGGCCTTCAGGATGCCATCCCTCCACTGCCTCAACAGGGAGTTACGGAAGATCTGCCCTTTTGCCAGCTTTTTAGGCCAGGCCCCGAAAACGGAAGAACCCTACTCCCCAGAGCAGAGCCTGCTTCTGGCCTCAGGACTGCCCTCGAGTCCCCAGACTGAGTGCCTCTGCGGTGTTACTCGCAAGCACTGCTTCCAGGGGTCAAAGCATCACTTTCAGAAAATTCCTGCTGATGCGAGCATGTCACTTACAAGGAAACACGCTTCAACTGACCTGTCCTATCCCATCAGCCCCAACTCATTGCTCCCCCAGAAGAGGGAGGGCAGGGAATGCCGCTCCAAATATGGCCTATATCATGCCCCAAAGCAGCCTTAGAGAGCAGTGGGCACGGGAGAGTTTTAAGAGTAGCCTGGAAAGAAATACCAGCTGCAAGCAGACCCCTGTGTCCTCCCCCCTGGTTACTGATGGAGTGGCCTGGGGCAGACGGACCACAGATCCAGGATTGCAAGAAGGCTCTTCCCCCTGAAGGGGCCCTGGGGGACTTCAGTCACTCCGTGAACACCCCTGTGGCTGCAGGCACCCATCACGGGCTCTGGGGGGAGCCACCCCTGTGCTGCTCCTATAAATCCCCCAATTTCTAATTTAAATGCCAGCCCACTGGCTCTGCCTGCCGCTGTGTGTCTTCTCCAGGAAAAGCGATTTCCCAGTGGCCGCTTTTAGAGCAGGAGTCTAATTCTTCATGTGGCTTTGTGTCCTGTCACATGGGGGTCACGGGGCAATCCCATTCTTTCTCATTCTGTGGCGTGTGTCTGAGCGGCAGTGGAGGGGAGGGACGTGGTCTGAGGCAGCTCCGCTGTTCCACAGGATGGTCCCTGAGGGACGCCGTGTCACTGGGGTGCAGCCAGCTCCGGGGGGACTCCCTCCCCCGCTCAGGCTCACAGCCAGTGGTGCTGCCAAAGGGTGCAGCAGGCCCCCAACCCCCGTTTTGTGGAGTTGGGTGTATGATGGTAGGCTCTCCCTACAGCAAAACACACCCTGTCAAGGCACACGAGGCCCGTGAGTTCTGACAAAGGCACCACCTTTCGGTTCACCCACTGCCTGCTCACGTCAGGCTGCACTGAAGCACTTACCTCAGCAGGGATGGGAGGGGGGAAGCTTTCCACCCCGGGGCTTTGTACTCCTCCTTAAAGAGGTGCTTGTCTTGCCCGCCCTGCTCCTCCCCACCCGTGTCCTCAGCCACCACAGAATTTCACCAAGTCCCGCTGGCAGGAGTGACACCCCTCTCAACACCAGCTGGACCTACCGGAAATCCGGGTTCTCCTCAGACCTGCCCCTCTGAGGAGCCCCGGGCACAGGGAAGCAAGGAGACCTAACAGAACGGTCCTCTTTCTGCATCGCCATCGCCGTTCCCTTCCCTGGATTCTGCTCGGGTCTTGCTCTGTGGCCCTTGGGCTGTGGTCCAAGCCTCTTCCAGCCTGCTCTGGGCCCAGGGGGCACTGGGCCTTGCCCACAGCCCTTCTGCCCCCCACCCCCACCCCCACCCTCAGAGCACAGTCCTGTTCCTCTCCACCCCTACTGGCCAGTACGGAGAACGCTTCCTCCTCTCGCAGGCGCATGACACATTCGGGGACGTAACACACATTCGGATGGCAGGGGCAGAATTCAGGCAAATGCAGTCTTCAGCTGAAATCAACTAATTTTTAAGAATCTGACCCAGTCAGAAGGCTCCACAGAACATGAAGGCAGAGATCATCCACCAAGAGAGTTTCCATTAGCTTCTCAAAGTAAAACAGATTCCGCAGGGAGGCCGCAGGTGGTTTGTACTCGGTAAGGAGACGGCACTGGAAATATGCAAGGTTGCAAAGTGTAGGGGTCTGGGCTGTTGAACACGGCTTGCAGCCTGGGCCTCCTGGTGACCACTCTGCTTTTCTGCTAAGGATCTCCCACCACCCTGGGAATCACCCGCTCACCAGGCCCATAGGACTTCAGTTTCCCCTTACTGGCTTAGCTCCCAGCCTTGTGGACAGAGGTCTAAGGTTTCTGCACCTGTGTTCCTATCACCCTGACTTGACCTTCTTGGAACCTGTTCCCTTGGGTAGTGGCACCTTTCAGATCCTCAAACCATAAGCCAGAGCAAACCCACCTCTATCGGTCTTTGTCTGCTAACCGAAGATAAATCACTGGAAATCAATTAGGCAGCTGCTTGATCCAGAGAATCTGTCATCCTGAAGCCTTAGGCGTTTTTCTAGGTGTGTGTACCCAGCAAAGGAGAGACCATGCCCCAGGGCTTTACGTCAGAGCTGTGCATCAAGAATTGCTGGGTAGAGCCACGCAAGGTAAACCACCCACTTCAAGGGCCTTCGCAGAGCCCATGGGTCTTAACCTTCACCCCGGGAGGGCCCTGAAGAGCTGGAGTCCTGGAGCCAGGGCCTGGGGTGGACACAAGGACACGGTGGTGCCTTCGGGGTTGGGGTGTGGGGCAGGAGGAGAAGGTTACGAACAGGAGCACACACCACACTGGAGGAGGGGAGGAGGGTCCCGCTGAGCTTGAAGTGGGAGGGTCCCGCTGAGCTTGAAGTGGGAGGGTCCCACTGAGCTGTTGGCAGTGGACACTGAACCCAAGTGAGTGAATGGTGAACAAAGGGCTGGGGGAGGGGAGGAATGACACTTAAGAGTTGGCGCCATGACTTTGGTCATCGAGCCAGTGGCACTCCACGCAGGAACAAGTGTCCTATCAGCTTCACCGCTACCTCCCAAGCTGAGCAGGCCCAGGCACACACCTTACACACTGAGGAATCAGCCCTGCCCAGAGCTGACGTGGGGCAAAGCCCACAGCTCAGAAGAAATGCTGCAAACCATTAGGAGTGAAGATGTGTGAGCTGTGGACTTTGGCATATCTCCCTCCATCTTCCACAATTCCATCAACTACTCCTTTTCATTGTCAGAGACAATGACACTGGGAGCACCCTCCCGGAAGGGGGCTATCTGCCTCCTCTAAACCATCCAGCCATGCCCAATCCTTCACAGGCAAGATGTGGGAGGCCAGGGAGTAAAGGGAACCAGGCATTTTCCTTGCTATCCAAGAATTGTGTGTTTCTACACATTTGGATGAGAGTTTCCACTGCTCGAGGAACGTTACCCTTTTATCAGCACCCATTGAACTGGGTGAAATTCTGAAGATCATCAGATCCAAACCTTCTAATCCACAAAGCAGGAAACCAAAGGCCAAAGCAGTTAGGTGATCAATAAGACCCAGATTCTTGGTGCACCTAGGTGGCTAAGTTAGTTAAATGTCTGCCTTTGGCTCAGATCATGGTCTTGGGGTCCTAGGATCAAGCCCTGCATTGAGCTCCCTGCTTAATAGGGAGCCTGCTTCTCCCTGTGCCCCTCTGCCCCTGCCCAAGCTCCCATACATACAATACATACACACATATGTACATAAATTAAAAATAAAATAAAACCCAGATCCTCCTAAACCACATTTTCAAGGCTGCCTGTCTTTGCCCTTGCTGGCCACTCACGACATTGCTGTCCTACCAAGTAAAAGCCACGAAAAGCTGGATGGGGGACCTATGGACCTCACCTGCCACTAAGCTTGCAGCTCCATCACTCATAATGCATCTGGCCTGACAAACATGCCCCTGGGCTCTTGGCCTTCACTCTCAGAGGATGTCTGGTCTGTCTAGATGTGAGGGTCCTTCTCTCAGTGCCTAGAATATCGGGGGCACCAAATCCATACCACCATTCTATGGTGCCAAACCATACCATCCAGTCTCTGCTAAGAGAGGTACACATTCACCTACACAGTTAGCTTCTAGCGTGTAGAGTGGACATCAAGGCTTCTCTCACCACCTTACAGGTGGGCTAAGTGCCCATGAAATCCCCACTCTGAGACCTCACACACTCCCTGCAGCACAGAGTGTGGGCTCTGGCAACCCCCACCCCCACCCACCTCCGGCATCAAACTAACACAATGAGCATGTCATCAGTCTTACCTTACACTCTTCATCCAGCAGATCCAAGATGCCCAGCTTGGCTTCTATGAGGTCAATACAAGGTTGGTTATCATAAAAGTCAATCAAAGTCCAAGGGATCTGCTCCTTCATATACTCTTCTTGCTCTAGTTTGAATACATGCTAGGGTAGGTAAAAGGTCAAGGTTAGTGAGCTGCAGGCACATCCCAACATTCATCTACCCTGAGCTTCAACCACGTGAGCTTGGAGTCCCAGAGAAGGGGGCATGGATGTATACCCATCAGAAAAGGTTTGAGCACCAAGTCACAGTCATGACTGCAGAAAAGGAGCTCAGTTGGGTGATCCCCATTCCCACGTGAACCCTTCTCTAGAATATTCTAGTAATCAACTGGCTTGCAATCCAGCAAATACCCCAGAAGCCTAGAATCAGGAGGTGGGGGAGTCAAAACCAAGGGGAGGATCATTTACCTTCTCAACCCATTCTCCTGAGCAGCAGGGAATGCCTTCCCAAAGCTGGGGCACCCCCTACCCAAGACACTAAGAGAAGGCTGGGGCAGAGCTAGAGCCCACTGGCCCTGGATGGAAGAGAAGTGCCCCAAGCTGCTGCTCCCACGGCGAGAGGTCCCCCCACCCGACACCCCGGGTCCAGGAGCCGAGCCTACCGAGTTGAACTGCTGCTGCAACTTCTCGTTTGCATAGTTGATACAGAACTGCTCAAAGCTGTTGACCTCAAATGTCTCAAACCTGCAGAATGGAAAGGGAGGACAAAGGGGCATTCGTCTTACCCAAGGAATCACTGGGACTTCCAATAGGCTACTCTCATCTCCTTTCTCCCCCCATCCAGCTCCATCCTCAACTCTAGCACAGAAGTCCCTCACAAGCCTGGGAGGGGGGCTTTCCAATTCACACAACAGCCCCTCACGGGCTGGCAGGGGCCCCCACCAAACACAAATAAATCGCAATTTAACCAATCCCCTATTAGGCAACGTTTTGTTTCTTTTCCTGATTTTTAGCTGCTATCAATGCTGGGGCAAATGTTGTATATGCATCTTTCATGGTTCTTTCTGTAGGATGCAACCATCTTAGCAGAATCACCGTGTCGGAATATGGTTTCTTTTTTTTTTTTTTAATTATTTTAAAAGATTTTATTTGAGAGAGAGAGAGAGAGAGAGAGAGAGAGAAGAATATGGTTTCTTAAAAGGTAGAAGGAAATTAACTTCCAGAAAGGTGGAACCAACTCATGCTGTCACCCCTCAACCACCCCAGCCTCCCATGCATCCAACTGTCTGGCTGTCCTAGTACTGATTAAAGTTTTTTTTTTTTTTAATTCATTTCCATGAAGTTCAAGTTTACACACGATTCAAAGACAATCAGATGTGCAGATTAAAACTAGCAGGAGGGTGGAGAACAGCTGATTTGGGGGAAGCTGTGCAAGACCAGAGGCAGGAAGTCAGTAAGGCAATTATTACTGCAGTAATGATCCCAAAAGACCAATCGGGGCATGACTTAAGCTGGTAGTGACCGAGTAATGATAAAGAATCAAAAGACACTAAGGGAGAGACAAATGAAAGGGCTTCAAGTGACCAATGGGGCACGGAGGCAAGATTCACCCCCACAACCAAACGGACATGGTAAAGCTCGCCAGGCCAGAACGGTCTAGCAGAATCAGCAGCATTAGCTACAAATGAGTGGGGCCATCTTGCACACTGGGTAGCGTCATCGGGCTTAGGCAGTGGCGGGGCAGAAATGTAGGAGGAAGAGGAGCCGTTTTCTCATTCACACCACTGGCTGAGTGAGCGCTCGGTCCCAAATGCTCCAGGAGCTCCTCCTCACTCCATGCCCACAAGGACTCCATGCTACAAGTGGAAGAAATGAAGGCAGGGGAGATGAAATCATCTGGTCCAAATCAGAGTCCGCAGGCAGAAGAGCCAGTATGTGAACCCAGGTAGTGATTTCTGAGGCCCCATTCTTAGTTTAAGAAAAGTTTCACTAAGAAAAGGAGGGAAAGACTGGGGAAGGGCAGTGGACAAGGTACTCCCAGAACAGGAGTGGGAGTTATCACAAGGGACATGGGGTGGGGGGTGCACAGGCTTCAGCCTTCCCATAACCTTACACTTTTACCCCCTCATTCTTCAGTATACACAAGTTTCTTAATCTTATATAAAATTATGCCACCCTTCCCCAATGGACTGTACTCCCTAATTACCACTCCCAATTAGAAATGTCAGGGTTGTAGGCTGGTGGTATTGGAGAGGCAGCACCTAAGAGAGAATAAATCCATCAGACAGCCAACAGGGCCACATCGGGGCCCAGAAAACATCAGGCTTCTCGCATCCACCTTCCCCACCCAAAATATAAAACATGGAGAAGTGGAAAGTCCTTTTGAGATCAAAGGAGTCAACTGTTTGGAGACAACCATATTAAAATACAGCCTTCGGTCATGCCCACATAGGAGAAATAATTGTAAGTTAATCAAAGAAGACCAAGGATGGGAGTTGCACTCCCGGCCGTGTGGGGGTGAAGGGGTTCCAGTTCTCCTGCTGCCCTGGGGCCCCTCAGTCCAGGGGATGGCCCTAGACATGGAGTTCTGTCACTTAGAACCTCATTTCCTCCCCCGTCGCAACCGTACCCCAAGACAGGCTGCTGACACTGTCAACCCCCCAGAGGAAACTTAATTAATAAAACCTACACGGAAGATAAAGGAGCCGCCCTAGCAAATGGCCAGAAAATAGCGATCGGGTGTACATGCAGGGCTAACTGAGCTCCACAGAGAAAGGATTTAAGTATCTCCCACTTGTCATTTGTTAAAGGTTTATGTTGGTAGCACTCCATCAAGAACATTCTCATTAATTTGAGATGGCCTAAAATTAGCTCATAATTCCCCTATTTCTAAGATATGATCTGGTAACAATTCCTCTGCCATCTAGTGTAATTACTGTAATGCCTGCTGTAAGGCCAGAGATGAATGCGGGGTCTGGGTAGCTTGGAAAACGTCTAAGAAAACTGACCTCAGAAAGCCTCAGCCAGGGAGACAGGGCCACTTCTCTACAATAGGAGTCTATCTGTAGCAATTCTTCCCATCAACAGAGATGATTTTTTAAAAGAAACACAATGGATCAATTTATAGTTCACAGCATTAAACTGTCACAAAGAAATTTATATCCTAGAGGGAATTGGATTTCTCCTGTATAATCAATGTTGAGAATAGTTAGACCAGAATCCTTGGGTGGGAGGAAGGTCAGAATGCAGAATAAGACTTGATGCTGAGACCCAAGGTCTGAATTCATGGTGGTACAACCATCCCCCCACCTTCACTAGCCTCCTCTTCCTGAAACGTAGAAGAGCACAGAATTTCCTTCTGGTTCTGCTCCAATTTCAGGGTGTGGTAAGGGCCGCAGAGGTCTCTAAAAATAAGGTAGTGTCTGCTGGAAAGTGAAACCACAATGAAAGGACATCCACCAAGCCCTCTGAGTTCATTACTAACCTCCACAAGCCCCTTGGTTCAGAGCAGAGGCCAGGCAGGGCTTTCAAGGCCGGGGAAGACTTCTTCCCCTGGAACGTGGCTCAAACGAACCCAACTTCTTATCTCAGTCTTCTTTCTTTTTACCAAGATCTCGCTCTAGCCTTCTAACAAAGGTTAAAGGAAAAAATATGCATTGTCGGTTGGATATAGAGAGAGGGCTATCAGGGAATGGTTATTAAAAGTTAGACAAGTCCCCTCAAGGTCTCTTTTCCTCCTGAACCCCAGGAAACCTCACAAGGGCACCCTGTGGTCTGTTCACGACGCCAACTCCTCTGATCTCTTTACTCAACCATCTTGGGATGCTGGCTGTACCCTAGAACACCAGGACTTGAACTCTGTTCCTGTGCTTCTCTGGGCCTACATGTCCCCACACAGGATTTGGCCTTCAGGGAAGGCGCAGTACTAGGCACTGCTCACATCCCAAGGCCAAGAACAGTTATTCTTCTGGAGGACCTAAGTCCCAAGTCCACTTACTTCGCAGTGTGCTCCAATTCCCTGCTCCTCTATGTGCAAGGAACCTCAGTGCGGGACAGAAAAATGCCCACTGTATGGAAACCCTCTCCCAGCCCATCAGTCAACTGCCTCAAGGATTGCAAGGTCTGCAAAAGAGCTCTCAGGAAGACCACAGGAATCTAGTTATACACAGCCTTCCAAGAGATTTGATGCATTTATAGGACTTGAATGGCGGGTGAACTCAGAGGGGTGACGGAAAGGTCAGAGAGAACTGTGACTTTATCTGAACCTTAAGAGTATGAATGTGTGTCTGCCTCTAGGCACAAGCCCAAGAGCTGTGTAAGAGAAATTCTGGAAGGTTGAGATGGACTTTAGAGCAATCTCAGTTACAAGGTTCTCCTGGGAGACTCAAAGATTCCAAGGCAAACCCAATGGCTTCAGGGATCTGTTAGATCTGACAATACTGGGGCCAGCCATGCATGTTTACCCTGAGGATGACATGCCCAGGGATTTCCTGAGCTGACCACGTCTGGTCCACTGTTTATAGGCTTGAAGGAAAAGGCCACTGGCTTTTCCCCCTCCATTCACCATGAACCCTTTTCATCAAAGAGGAGCTAGGTAGTCTTCTCTGAATAACTAAATTGGAACTGTAAGACCAACTCCAAGAAAATAAAACATCCGTTAAAATGAAGGCAAACATTGGACCTAAGAAGTTTACTTTAAATAGATCATTAAAGGCAACTTATGTTGGAAGTATTTGCAAATTATATTTCTGATACGGAGTTAATATCCAGAATATACAAAGAGCTCTTACAACTCAACAACAAAAACCAAATAACTCAAAAAATAGGTGAAGGCCTTGAACATTTTTCCAAAGACAATATATGAAATATGACCAACATCACTAAATATTAGAGAAATGCAAATCAAAACCACGAGGAGAGATTACTTCATACCTATCAGGAGAGCTATGACCAAAAACCTCAAAATAACAATCGTCGTCAAGGATGTGGAGAAACCAAAACCCTTGTGTGCTATTGACAGGAATGCAAAATAGTATGGTCACTATGGAAAACAATCTGTAGGTTCTTCAAAAAATTAAAAATAGAATTGTCATATGATCCAGCAACCCCACTTCAGGGCATATGTTGAAAAGAATTAGAAGAGATACTTGCGCACCCTCGTTCCCTGAAGCATTGTTCCCAACAGCCCATGGCTAAAAGAAGCCAGAACATCCATCAGCAGAAGAGTGGGTAAACAAAAGGTGGTGTGTACACACACTAGAGCGTTACTCAGCTTTAAGAAAGGAGATTCTGTCACAGGCTGCAACATGGGGGAGTCTTAAGGACACTGAGCTAACTCACAGAAGCCAGTCACATAAAGACAAATGTTGTACGATTCCCCTTACATAGGCATCCAACATAGCCCTAAGTCACAGAAACAGTGTAGAGTGGTGGTTTCCAGGGAAAAATGGGAGCTGCTCAATGGGTGTAAAGTTTTAGGCTTCCACCATGAAAGTGCTCCAGAGTTCTGTTGTATAACAATGTGAGTATACCTACCACCACTAAACCGTACATTTAAAAATGGTTAAGATGGCAGGGGCCGGGAGGTGGGTGTACCTGGGTGGCTTAGCCGGTTAAGCGTCTGTCTGCCTTTGGCTCAGGTCATGATCTCAGGGTCTTTGTGGTGGAGCCCCGCGTCAGGCCCCCTGCTCAGCGGCAAGTTTGTTTCTCCCTCTCCCTCTGCCCCTGCTCCCATGCACATTCTCTCTCTCTCAAACAAATAAAATCTTAAAAAAAAAAAAAATGGTTAAGATGCTAAGTTTTATGTTAGGTGCTTTTCGAGCTACAGTTTTAAAAAATTATTTTAAAAAACTGGTATTATTAAAAAGCACTGAGTAGAGATGGGTGCTAGTTTAAAGTCAGGAAATATCACAAGAAATAGAAAATAATGTGAGAGCTGAGGACCGAAAATCCCAGCAAGCATAAAAAATGACTTCTCGAACACTGAAAAGAAATAAAATACAATTAAAAAAAAAGAAAGAAAGAAAATCCCAGCAAACCCACTTCCTTCCTCCTGGGTCCTGCCTGCTCCTCTCCACTGGCCCCCCCCACCCCTGCACCCTCTCTTCCACTGTCCCTCTGCATGACGCACACCTCTCCTCCTCCCTCCACAGGTCTCCTAGTACAACTGTCCATGTCAAGAACGGGCCAGCCCCTGGATGCATGGGGTGGCTCAGTGGGTTAAGCCTCTGCCTTCGGCTCAGGTCATGATCCCAGGGTCCTGGGATCGAGCCCCACATCGGGCTCTCTGCTCAGCGGGGAGCCTGCTTCCCCTTCCTCTCCGACTTGTGATCTCTGTCAAATAAATAAATAAATAAAATCTTAAAAAAAAAAAGGAAAGAAAAGAGCAGGCTGGCCGCAGCCAAAGCTCCTGCCACCCTGGCATGTCGAGGGCTCAAATCAAAGACAAATAACTAACTGCCTTTTTCCCAAATTGAAAATTGAAGCCATCCATTTCTTTTTGCCGTGAGGAGGGGAGAGGAATGAAGGATTACAGTTACAATTCCTCGAGCCTGGAGAGGCAGGCGCTGGTTAATGTAACATGAAAAGGAAAGCCCGGCCACAAGCTGCCTGGCTCTGTCCTATTCATTTCCATCCCCTGTTTGGTAAGAAACACCCGCAGGCAGGGAGGCCGCCACGTCACGGACCCTCACTGAAGGGACAAGCTGGGCTCGGGTTGGCTAAACTGCTGCATGGGAACTGCTTGCTTTGCACTTTTCGGAGCTGAGGCAGGGGAGCAAGCTGGGGGTGGGGGGGAGCCATCCCTCTTGCCAGGGCACTGGGGGCCTGGGGAACCTGGGGACCTGGCCTCTGAGCAGCGGCTCCCCACCGTTGTGCCCTTTATGTCGGGGTTCACAGCCTTTCCTACCATCCAGACCACCAGTCAGAACACCGTGTTAGTGGCAGGGTGCCTACATATGATGCTGGTCATTGCACTGTTTTCTTACCTACAAAGAAAGGAGTATTTGCTCTGGCAGCGGATTCTGTAGTAACATTTTAAACATTTACGGAAAATTCTGGAGCAGCTCACCCACCCTACAGAACACTTTTCTGTTGTTTCCAGAAGGAGCTTGACTGGTGAGCCAATAACTCCCTGAACAGGGGCTACAGTTCATCTGGGGACAGTTACCCCACTAATTACTAATTAGTGTCTCCCTGTCGGGGAGGGGGTGGCAATCCCACTCTCATTGGCTAGCTTCGCACATTTCTAACCTGATTAAGAGGGAGATAATTCCTTATTCCTTTCTTCTTAACGAACGGGGCTTAATATATTCAGAAGCACATCCCCACCATCCTTCGCATTCTTTCTCGCTTCCACATGCCGCCGTTTTTGCTCACTGATGACAAGAAAGAAGATAATCAAAGACTTTAGGTCATCCCAAGGGCATCTTCTACATGCACCATGTCTCCCCCCGCCTAGGGCTGAGACACAATGAGACCATGGAGAGATGCTCTCTCCCTCTCCAGTGTTTGGTGGTCAGAGATTTGGATAGAAAATTCAAAAAATTAAAAAAATCATGCTGGACTTTTCTGAAGTCATGGAGGATGATTGTCCTTAGAATCACTTCCCCTAGGTACATTAGGAACGAAGCATAAAGACAGGAATCAGTTTGGCGGTTGGGGGGGGGGGGTGTTGGAGAAGACGACAGGTGGAAAAGTGTCAGGTGTGACGTCCGACCCAGAGAATGGGGGGATCTTTAAAAAAAAGATCCAGCGGCTTTCTGTAAGATATCTGAAAGTCCATCGAAAAGGAGACAGATATCAGGATTGCAAAAGGGAGAGGACAGTAAACAGCTCCATTCAAGGTCAGCCCAGACTCCCATCCATCACTGTCATTTCCTTCCAGACGAAGAAATGATGTCTCCGACCAGACAGAGCAGACACAGTACCACCAGTCCAAGTGATCTGCTTGCTGGTGGTGAAGTTTTTGGTTCTAACCTCCTAAGACTTCATTACATGCCTTCTGGCCAGAGAAGAGAGCCTCGGCCAGCGCAAACTCTTAACAGCAATTTCTCGGCAGACTCGCACTGCTGAGGAGCATGCTTACGGACATTCAGGGAAAGTGTCTAAGTGCTTTCTTGGCAACAGATGGCCCAGACAGCCAGCCAGCTCGCTAACTGTGAGCCTGCCCTAGCTCTAACTTGCCATCTCGCGCTTTGCCTCGAGGGCACAAATGCACCATTCCAAGGAGCATGTGTCCGTGTCCGCCATTGGACCTCTGCGAGGGGAGGGTGCCTCGCTGTGCCAACAGGACCGCTTTGCAGCACAGTGTGGAAAACGAAGTGAGCTCCTAAGAACAAGGATTTTAAAAAGAAAACAAGATGGCACAGCATGTCTGAAGGAAGCACGAAGAGTAGGAAACTTCTTAAGTACCTGGCCCGTGGCCCTACCGTGGAACGCCAAGGAAGCCAGGGCCACTCTGTGCCCACTCCTGACGCATGGGTCAGAAGACCGAGTTCTCGGGACCCCCACCTCATCACAGGCTCGATCTCCTCAAACCACAGACAAGCCTTCCCTGAAATCAATTTCTCCCCTCTGGGCAGTCACAGGACCTGAGAAGAACAGACTCAATGATGAAAAAAGTAAACAGCAAATAGAAGCACAAAATCCAGCTTGTCCGAGCCCGGTGGCGTCGCCAGACCCAGCAGCATGACAGGCCAGCACAGAGCAAAGCCTCTCACTGCGGATGCCGGGGAGGGAGGGAAGGCTGTGCTGCCACGAAGACAGCAGGGGACCATGACAGTAGTGAGCAGCGGTAGTACACAAGTCACAATGTTTTGTTTTGCCTTTTTAATGTTCAGTTAGCCAACATAGAGTGTCCATCATTAGTTTTTGATGTAGTGTTCAACAATTCCTTATTTGAAGTCACGATGTTTTCCCATGCTAGTCACAACACTGAGCCTACCTTTTTGTCTCCCCGATCAAAAACACAGTAAATTAGATTCTTACCTAGGTAAAGTCAGGGAATCGGGTCAAATGCTGTGGCCTGGGCTTCTCTGGGTCTTACTTCAGAAGGGAGCATGAAAGGTCAGATTTTCAGGGGAACCCAATTTCCTGAAAATACTCATGGGGAAGAGAATAATGGAATTACTGACAGCAAGGAGGCAGGCTCCCAGGGTAGGAAATGCTCCATGCTCTCCACAGAGAAATGGGAGGGGCTGAGCCCAAAGCAGGCACTCAGTGGCCAGGAGAAATGGTCTGGACCCAGCCACTCAGATGAAATCCCGAACAGCCTGGAGAGGACGCATCCGCCTTCTTCGGGCTCTCGGCGATGCCCCACTGTCGTCTCACCCGCTAGGAGCCTTCCCTGCCACACTTCGCTTTTTCCCAACATCATGACGGTGCTCCCGGGTCCCAAAGCTGCTGCCCCCACCTCCTGTATTTTACTCCCTCCCTTTAAAAGATCCAGTTCAAACCCCACCTTCCACATAAAGCTTTCCCTGACGGTGCCAACGAGCATGCCCTCTCCTGCCTTGACACTCATCCCACACTGAGTGTCCAAACCTTCAAATGGACTCTTCTAGAATTTCTTCGGTTGTCTCTTGTATTATGTGGCTCATGTATGTGCATTAGTTCCTCAGCACGAGGCCTTTGTGATGCCAGAAATCAAGTCTCCTCCTTCCATGTGCTCCACACCCTGCAACACTGTTCGATCAGAAGCCCGACCGTGAACAAGTACAGCAGAGCTCTAACGAGGACAGCCAATCTTCGCATGGGGACGTGGCCACTTCTAGGAGGTTCCCTTTGCTCTAGTCTCAACAGAAGTCCATCAGCCCACTAAGCAGTTGTTTCCACCAGAGCAGCCCTGTTCTTACAACTCTACACTTCCAGGGGTCTGAACTTCTATTTTAAGACAGAAGCCATAACCTTCCGTAATATGAACACCCAGGAGGATTCAATCTATTATTAGCTTAAAGAAGGCAAGACGTTGATCATAAAAGATGTGCAAAGGAGGTTGCAGATCAGGATGCAGAACTTCAAAGAACTCTAGAAGGATCTGGAAAGGACCTCAGAGAGACTATGGCTCAATGCTTTCCCTCCAGCTAGGGAAACAAAGGACCAGAAGGAGGCTGTGAGGTGGGGAGCGAGCTGGGGCCAGCCGTGAGTCACCACCCCTGTCTTCTGACGCCGAGTCAGGGAGATTTTCCGCTGAGCCATGTTGCCTCTCCCTGCAGAAGACGCGGTTATAAATAACAGTCCTTGCCGTTAGGCTAGAATTCTGAAAGGAAGAGAAGCCTCAAGAATGACCGCACACAAGTCTTACAGTGCTGGGCAAAATTATGGTATTATAATAACCATCTTGATGGGGAACACAGTGAATGAGGTCAGATGGTAGATTTGAATAAAACAGCTGAGACACAAAGCCTGAAATTGCGTTCAGAGCAGCTTCCCGTCCAGTTCCGGGAAGACCCTTCGCTCGCCAGGCCTGTTTCCCAGTTGTGAAGACGGATGTGTACAGGGCTTCTCCATGCAGGAGCTACTGGGGTACTGAAAGGGGCCACTCTTCCTTGGAACTGCCTTCCATATTGTCAGACACCTAGCATCCCAAATCTTAGGCCACTAGGTGTCAGTAGAGACCCCAGTCGCTGTGACAACAGAAAATGCTCCCATGTGTCACACTGCCTGGATGAGAACTGGGAAGCAAGGTCCCCTGCCAACTCTGAGATGCTAGCAGGAAGACACAATCAGGGCACCTGGCTGGCTCAGTCAGTTAAGTGTCTGCCTTCGGCTCAGGTCGTGATCCTAGGGTCCTGGGATCGAGCCCCACATCGGGCTCCCTGCTCTGCGGGGTCCCTGCTATTCCCTCTCCCTATCCCCACTTGCGTTTCTTTTTTGCTCTCCCTTTAAATGTTTTGCTTGTTTGCTTGTTTAAAAAAAGGACGACACAGCCATCAGGCGGCGGGAGAGGAGGCCAGGAGCAGGCCTACCCGTAGATGTCCAGGACGCCAATGAAGGCGTGCTGCTTGAGGGCGGTGCACAGCGCCTTGTTGACGTGCTCCACGATCCAGCCGAAGAGCTGTGCGTAGATGTGCTTGGCCAGGGCGCTGCGCGCGTTGGCCACCTGCTGTGGGGACATGGTCTTCACGTAGGTCTCAGAGGTGGTGACCAGCTTGCGGTGGCAGAGCCAGTGCACCATCTGGCTGTGCTCCACCCCCAGCAGCCGGCAGAAGTCGTTCAGGTGTGCATCCTGGGGCTGGAAGAGACGCGGAGGAGGGCTTCAGGAGGGAGCAGAGGGCAAGCCTGCCACTGTACCCTGCCCGCCACCACCCCGAGCCAAAATGAGCCCCTCCCCCAGCACCGCAGACCCACAACGCCCCTCGCCACCCCTTGCCGCAGCACCAGCAGGCTCGCGCACTCCCACACCACTAAGCAGAGGGACAAGCAGGCCCCCAAGCGTGTTGGTGCAGCTGATTGTTACACTGAAGGATGAGGGCTTTGCAAAACAAAAGCTTTCTCAACTTTTCCTCTGCTCTCCTCCATGGCCAGCCGGCTGCCAAGTCACAGCCTAGAGAGAATTTCTTGAGTGAAGGGAGCAGAATGAGAACTGATAGCTTAGGGACGGATAAATCCATTAGGAATAAGGAGCCAGAAGGCAGCAGGAACCATACAAAGCAGCAGATGCAGAATCACGGTAAATGTACGGTTTCCATCTGCAGAGTCCCGCATGCAGGGCTGAGCCCACAGCCTGGAAAGACGTCCTCACGGGCAAGCATTACCCGATCCTCGGGGCAAGCTGCACCCGATCCGACAGCTGAATGTTCTAGAACGAACACAGAGCTGAGCCAATGGGACATGCTTCCCCACATTAACACTGCAGTGCTCTGAGCAGACTTTCCTGCACCTTAGCCTCAGGGATAGTAAGTAACACACACTTGGTGTTCTACTCTTAGAGCCCTTGCTGCCTGGGGAAAGAACCCACTGATGTGGAAAGTGAGGACAAATAGCAAGAACAGAGAACAAACTTTGACTGGAGAAGAGCCACGGAACATTGCAACTTGTAATACCACCCTTTTAGAGCTGGAGAGAAAACCAGGAATTCCACCTCCTGAAAACCCTTCTCTAGAGAGATAAGCAGCACCTTCCGCCCAACATACCCAGCTGCCTCTAATCTCGACCCTCATTTACCCAAAGTACCCATCATACCACCTGGCCTTGCGGTCCCCGGTAAGCACGTCCCCCGCAGGTCTTGTCCTCACTTCACCCCCCTGTGTAAGTCACATACTCCTTGCTCTGCACTCAGAGCACCCCAACCCCCCCCCCCCCGTTCTTTGCTCTCTCATCTAAATGCCCTCCCCCCACCCGGAAAGCGGATAACCAAGCCATGAGCTTGCCAGATTGCTTATTAAGTCTCAAGCAGAAAGGGAATCCTTCAGAACACGATGTTGCCACCTTCTATAATGGCCGTAAATTGCCTTTGCTTGTGGGACTCATTTTCTGATGAGGCTGCTGTGGAGGATCTAAATGAGAGTTTGAGCGTTCAATGAAAATTAACGCAGATAACTGTACCATTTCCTCCTTAACACCACTTCCCCAGGCCAGCTTTTTTTCCCTTCTACAGATATTTAAAATCCATCTACCCAAAGCAAACACAATTACAAAATAATAGAAAGTCAGAGTAGGAAAGAACCTCCCAGTAAGGCCAGTGTTCTTCCAAATACGGTCTGTGGAGCAACAGCGACAAAGCACTTTAATGGGCTTTACCTAACAACAGGGGCCCAGGGATGCCACCAGGTTAGACACAGCTGAAATGGTGTATTAACGGACCCTGAGAGCCCCAGGAGACATATTTTATGCAGCATTTCCTGAACTTAATTGACCAAAGAACCCCTAGCTTCTTAAGAAATTGCCTAGGGCTAAGGTTCCCAGGATAATTCCTTGGGAATCATCATTCTAACCTAATCCCTCTCATTTTTCAGGTAAAGAGAATGGGGGGTGGGGAGGTAGCCCTGACTGTGGCCCAGAGCTCCTGATCCAGCTGGGAAAGAGAGTCAGCTTGGACTGGGTGGGGAGGACGAGGCCCTCCATCTTTGCACACAGCAGGCGGGGCTGCCATGGCTCCTTGTCCTGATGGACAGCATTTCTCTTGGTGGCAGCCTGCCTGCACCTGCCCACCTCCCCCTGCCATACACCCCTCCCAAGAAAGCCACCCGCAGTGCTGTTAAATGCCTGGGGACTGCCTGGCAGGCAACAGGTTCGGAGGTGGTAAGAGTCCAACTTCTCAATCCGACCTACTTCCAAGGTGTTCTTAATTGCTTGGCATAGCATTACCACTGGATTCCCTGACCTGTAGATGGCCTCCCAGCAGCCGACAGGGCGGTTCGAAGCCTGCCCCCTGGAGCTCTGTCCCCCCCCCCCCCCCCAACCCAGCACCTCCCCGGGGAACGCAGCGGAGACAGAAGCCCATGTCCGGGCACTGTTTGATGCTCGCCTCAGGACAGGCTCCTGGCTGTGTGGTGGCATGGGGCTTGTCCCTCTGTTACCCCCTTCTGACTGTTGATGAAAGGTGCTAACTGCGACTGACTGAACATCACGTAATTACATTAGGCTTAATTAAATGATGCTAAATCCATTAAAAACGGCCAGCATCATAGGTAGATTAGGTTTTGTGGGCCCATATTGCCAAACTCAAGAAACAAATTGCCTCTGGTGCCCAAGTAATTGCACTCTGTTGCCTCTCCAAGGTAACTCTGGCAGTCGCAAACACAGCTTAACGCTTTAATTAAAAATCAAAACTCCAGAGCAGAAGGCATACTGCGTCTGGACAGACAGCCTTTCCAGCAGGAGGTCCACCCTCTGCACCAGAGGAATAAACCAAAACCCATCCGAGAGAGACTTTCACCAGCAACCACTTCATGAAGACTTCCTGCGCACACCATGCGCCCAGCTCTGGGCTTGGCACCTGCTGGGGGACCCTGGCCGGGAAAGGTGGCCCAGCTCCAGGATGGCAGTGGTTCGGGGCAAACGGCACTGGCTGGGGCCCGACATGACCATTAATAGTCATTAAGGTCTTTCTGGGCCTTAGTTTTCCCCACCCTGTGAAGTAACAGGGATGTCCACAAGGTCCACTCTGCCGCCAACAAACTGCTGGGGATGAGTCAAGAGCGACGGGAGCCCCGGGCTCCTGTCATATCGGGGTCATATCAGCCCCCACTCCACAGATGAGGAAGCAGACTTAGAGAGGTTAGCTATCAGGAAGCAGCAGAACCAGGATTTAACCCTTGCTGTCCTGACTCACAATGAGTTCTCTGCACAGCCTCTCATCGGAGAACAACGTGAGGTCAGCCTAAGCGAAGTTACTGTGCTCAAAGCCCTGACTTCCTGGGGTGTCTGGGTGGATGGGGCCCTGCATCGAGCTCCCTGCTTGCAAGGAGTCTGACTTTCCCTTTCCCCCTGCCCTCCCTTCCACCCATGCACTTTTGCACTCTCTCTCAGGTATATAAAATCTTTAAGAAACAAACAAAAAAAACCCCTGACTTCCTGTTATTGAGAGACGGGGCCTGCTGCCCCATTTGGTAACAAAAACTTTACCTGTCAGCTTCCTCCATCTTCTCCCTAAAGCACTACCCGTGCCCTCTGTCCAGTCTTCTCCAATTTGTGTCTTGGTATTCACCTTCATATAGTCTTTCCAGAAACACTGGTGGGTGCCAGTGTCTGTCAGGGTTGGAAGGTCCCCCTGCCAGACCGGGTACGGCCTCCTACACCAGACACACCCTAGAGTTTAGTGGCAAAACTAGTGCTGAGCAAAAATCCACTCATCAGGCACCTACCAGGGGCTGGGCACCGACCGTCCCAGCTCCTGGGTTACAATAATTCACCAACAGTAGCTGCCTTCGTAGATTGTGATGTTTCATGAGGGGAGAGATGTGCAATCCCCCCCCCCCCCCATGGAAAATATAAAATTACAACCAAGCGCAGCACCATGGAGAACAGGCACAGGTGTTGTAAGAATCCACAATGTGTGTGTGTGGGGGCGGGGGGAGTGGGATGTTGAGTAAGTTGGAAACCCAGGGAATATGTGTCACCTTTCCTGTATCTCACAGACCCAAACCAGGAGTTTCTCAAAGCACATGTCCTTAATCTCACCTGTCCCTGACACCAGGACATACACGGCTGCCTAAGGAAGCAAGAGGCATTTACTGGGGTACACATGGGGGTTAGGTACCCTTAATATGCCTTCCTCACAAGGAGAAAGACATGGGAGCAATACTTCCCTGGCCCGAAGGCCTCAGAGTCGGTGGGTGGGGGGCATGTGGCCTGCATGGAGGCCCACTTCCCATCCCGCCGGGGTCCAGGATCTCCTCGCACAACAGGGGCTCTCTCTTAATATCGTCACTGCCAATCTCCCTGCCCACCCAACACACACACCCAGCATCGTCTGTGGTCTCCCACACTGCTCAAGCTCCAGCATTCCCTCCTTTCGCACTGGGCCCAGGCACGTGAGCCTCAAAGCTCTCCTCAGGTAGCAGATTCCATGTTGAGGATGCCTTGATGGGCCCAGGAGACCCTCTGCCCCCAAGACCATTTCTTTTTCAGGAACAATATATGGGGCAAGGGTCCTCTCTCTAAAGGCAGGACTGGTTTCAACTTCTGATAAGCCCTAACTCTAGGCAAACAGCAAGAGGTTAATAAATATTTGTTCAATTGAAAAAGCATCAGTTGTGAGTGGCATTGACACAGGCCCACGTTCACATTCCATAGTACTGTCTTGTGTCTTTTCCCAGAGTCCGGGTTTCTAAATTCTAAGTCTTTGGCAACAAGAATCCTCCTTTGGACTTCCCCAGGACGCAGCAACTAAGGGGCACAAGAGAGGTGTCTAGTCAGCAACCGCAGACTCACTCAAGGTGGGAACACCAGGGTGGACCTAGTTGGACACACACAGCAGAGAGCACACCCCAGCCGCTGACTATGGGACCACACATCTCCACCATCTCCCACATCTACCCATTTAGACATTCCGTACCTGGCACATATCTGATGCTACACTGGGCACCAGGAAAGTAACAGTCACTGTGAGCATTAATGGAATCATTCACAATTTGCCATACGTTCATAAAGGTGTCTCAATGTTCTGCATCTACTGCCAGAATCTTGCCAAGCAGGGTTGTCTTTTGTCTACCCAATTACACTGCAAGCTCCGTGGACACCAAATATGGTGTCCAGCTGTGCAGACCTCAGTGGGGAGCTCAGGAAGTACTCATGGATGGAGAACACTTTGTAGAATTCCATGGACCTCAGGGTCCTTGGAAAAGCAATCCATAAGAAAAAGAATTTATTCAATAGCCACTAAATTCCCTGCCCTTGGTGATAGAAATTTGATGGCAGCTGATTTGAAAAGGACCTGTTCTTTTAAAATATTATCAGCAAGAGAACAGAAACCATTACTGTTAAGAATAAATAACCTACGAGTGTCCTCTGAGTGTAAAGACACATTTCAGTTGTATCAAACTCTAGGAACAGAGTAAATTGTGTATGTTTTATCTTGGGTGCTGGTGTGCGACTTACTGATACGCTACAGGAATCGCCATCACGCTCAGCCTGAATCTCCACGTTTCCAAGGTGCAGGATAGAAGCAATTATCTTAAAAATGCTTATCTGATGGGACTCTCTCACTCCTGGGGGGAAAAAAAAAAGGAATGAATGACACTCAGCATCCCTGGTAGGATAGAAAGGACATTTTACCCTTTTTAAAAGGACTTTAAAAAAGTTTGATTTTTCCTTTCTGGGCCAATGACTCCTAAAGTGATCCGGCTCCTCACCGCATAATTACTAGTCATAGTAACAGCTCCGAGGGCAAAGGCACTCCCTGGACTAAAAGGGAAATATCCTCACTCTGATTGTTCTGATCAAACCAGATGGGTTATGCTACCATTTTAACTTCTCCAAGAGCAAAGGAGAAACAGCAATCATGCAGACTCATTTTAAACTTCATTTCAACCAAATACTTTATGGATGTTTTTATGAGTTTAATAAGAATGGTCATTTATCTGCAGTCATTTCTCTCGGAACATAATAACCAGCAAACATCTGTGTCCCACATCCAAACTGCCGACGGGGGAGGAAGAGGAGGCCCTTCTGGGAGCACTGCTGGAGGAGCTGGACAGCCAGCTGGCTCTTGGCCACCGCTGAGCAGAGCCACGCTCCACGCCCCCTCACGGGTCTGGACACATCAAACTTTGAACTGCCGGAGCCAACACCTGATGCCGCACTGACTTGAGCACGGGAGTCATCAATGACATGGACCATCTCTTAAAACTTATGTTTAGGGGCACCTGGGTGGCTCAGTGGGTTAAGGCCTCTGCTTTTGGCTCAGGTCATGATCCCAGGGTCCTGGGATCAAGCCCTACATCAAGCTCTCTGCTCAGCAGGGAGCCTGCTTCCCCCTCTCTCTTTCCCTGCCTCTCTGCCTACTTGTGATCTCTCTGTGAAATAAATAAAATCTTAAAAAAAAAAAAAAAAACTTATGTTTAGCTTTAAAACATAATCATTTCTTTTTGAAGTACAAAAGACCAGACCTACAAAAAAAGGCTGCAGAGTAACAGAACACCAGTCAACCTACCACACAGTTTAAGAAATAATACAGTGGTCTCCCACATTTCTCTCCAGATGCATTTAAAGGCAATAATTTACACAGCCTAAAAAGAGTGACACCTATAGTAACTGAGGGGTAAAGACGGACTATGCTGGGATGAAAAACTATCCACAAAGTGGACAACCCAGACATGAACTAGACAGATTCACTCTAGACTTCACCAGTGACAAATGACTATTACTCTGTGTAAGTGTCATAGGGGCTGGGATTTACTTTTCATATTTTTTTTATAAAAAGTTTCAAAATAGACAAAGAAACAGCAATATAATGAATCCCTGTTCTTGCCTTGGCATACAGGTGCTCAGAAACACGAATAACGGAACTGAACTGACGACGGGTACCAAGACGGCAAGTATTCCCAAGTGTCTACAGAGATGTACGAGTCACTGAAATATCTGGCTTTGTTTAGCCTAATTAAAAAGAAAAAAACAAAAAACCAAAAAGAGCTGGAGGCCAAAAAATTTAGTGTAACTGAGTAAGGACTGAAAAAAACGAAGACGGGTTAAAGCCAGAGGTTGGTATCCCCAGACAAGATGGGGGCTTGGTGGTGGTTCACCCACACGGGGAGTAAAGTCCTGGGATTTCAATCCGAGCTCGTGTATCCTGCTCTCAACTAGGTCCTACTAGTCAGGAAGTGGGTTTTGGACCATCCCAAGAGGGACAAATCACTTCTCTCCTTCACTCACTCTTGGAAACGAATGCTTTGTCCATTGTCAAAGCCTTCACTGCACGTCATGGTAGGAATTTAAGTAGTAGGTATTGAAGGACTATTGAATTCTAACAACAGTTAGGATCACTGCACTATACTGACCAGAAAGCCCCTTCTTTATAAACTATCCTAATAAGCGGTACTCCACTATGACAAGCAGAAAACCAAATATCAGAACTGAAGGAGTAAAGCAGGGGCTGCCAAGTTATGGCCCACAGCCCACGGCCCATGATGTGTTTTTATAAATAAAGTTTTATTAGGAGAGTCATGCTCACTCATTCACGTTCTGTCTATGGCTACTTCCCACAACAGCAGCAGAGCTGAATAGCTGCTTCAAAACACTGCGTGGCCCCAAGAGCCCCAAGTATTTATCATCTTGTCCTTTAAGAAAATGTGTGAGTAAAACAGTAGATGTGTTTATTGAAAAGTAGGGAAGAAAGGCTTATTTCAACAGATTTTCCTGGTGCCATTTTCTTTGCGAACGACAGCACCCAGCCTCCTTGGAGCCTTGGAGGGAGCCACCTGCTCCTCGTACCCACGCCCGCCCACTGCTCACAGCAGCCGCCAGCGGTGGCCTCCTGCCACTGGCCAACAGGGCAGACTGGTCTCCTGCTCAGCAAGTCCCCTCCATACCTGCTCCCTACCGAATAAAGTGATTCTGGACATTGAAGAAGTCAAGGGTGTGAGTCATCGATCTATATCTCTCAGTCTCAAATCCGCCCCGCTTTGGGATACTGGATCGAGACCTGGTGAACTTTTCCCCTTTGCCCACCGACAGAACGGCCAGCTTGCCCAAAGACCTCCACAGTGACCGAGTCCTACAACAGCAGCAAGAGGACATGTGGGTTCTCGGTTCTTGTCCACCACCATCGCGGCAGCATAGCCAGGCCCCGGACGAGTGACTGCGGTGCCCTCAGGCCATGTTCTCTGCATTAGCAGCTGCCTCTGAGAGCTTCTGGTCCCAGCAAGTGCTGTGGCGAATGCAGGCTGCCTTGCAGACCAGCCGTGGTCCATGACCTCCAGCAGGATCCCTCACGGGCAGGCTTCCTGATCCTGCAGCCACATGCTCCCGGAAGGGGCTGGAATGTCCGCCTGGCAACAGTGCCTCTATCTGCTACTCTTCCTTGCCCTTCTGCACCTGATACTTCTGCATCCCTAAAGTCGTCTTAAACACCTTTTTTATAATCATCAACTACTGCTCTAGCTAACCGATATTGTTCATCGGAATAACGAGCGTGGCTTTTAGGTCATTATTTCGTGGGTACAAAAGACAAAGTATGTCTACCCACCGGTTACTTAGAGAAGAGAAGAGCGCTCGCTCTGATTTCAGCCCACAAAGCCCTGCTTCTACCACACAGAGATTAGGGCATGTCCAGTTTGGACAAGTTTTATTTGGACACTGGATGAGACCACCTGGATTCCTACCAAAGGACCTAAGAAATGCAGCTCTGAAGTAGTCACACGATTCAGAAACCAGATGTCTACCTCGGTCACAGAAGGGGCTGGGGGAACACAGGGGCGATCCTGAGCCGTTCCCTGAGCTTCAGGCTGAATTTCCAAGCTCTGTTTTTTTCTGGTTGCAGGTCCCAGGAATTAACTCATTCAATTTCCCCATGAAGAAAGGCTTGCCTTCCACTCTGCCACTCAGGCTCCTCTTCCTCAAAAATGGCAAGGGGAAAAAAAAATGGCCGGGGAGAGGAGTTTCTCTCACGAGTCACTGAAATATCTGGCTTTGAAATATGGCCCTCATGCCCAGGAGGACACTTGATGTTATTAGCCAAAAGGCCAAGGAGCAATACCAGAAGAACAGAGAGCTCTTAAAGAATTCCACTAAGGCTCTCTATAGAAAAAGTGGTGACAGAACAGCACTGTATAGGAGAGAACACTACCAGACCCTCATGGTCTGCTTCCAGCTTGGATCCCAGGACCGTGGTGCATGGGTTGGTTTGGTCCTAAAGACATGCTCTTTCTGCTAGAACACACGGTCTAGCCCCAGACCACGGCACAAGAAGATGTGGTTCTTTTCCATTTTGTTCCACTGGCTTTGGTGGCCTGAGGAAGTGGAAAGGACCATTTTGCAGTGCCTAAGAACATGACTCTCAAATGCTTATTTTTAAGACAGATCAACAAAGGTACAAGTCTTAAACTCTGGAGTGTGAGGATTGGGATGAATTAAGAGTAGGACAACATTCACCGAGGGCAACAGGGCTCCTCGTGGGCTTACAAAGTTTGGCAAAGTGGGACACTGTCGTGCTTTTCTACTCTCCATGAAGTCAATCGTCTGGGCCTTTTCCCACTCAGAAGCTGCTTACCCAGGAGTGTGAAGGCTTGTCGCGTCTTCTCAAAGTCCTCAGCATCATCAATGCCCTCGATGTGTGTGTCTCCTCCCTGTGATGTGTAGAAGAAGTCCTCTGCGCATGCTATGAGAGGCGAGGAGGAAAAGCATCAGGCATTGGAAAGAAGCTTGATCCCGGTTTACCCACAGATCACGACCCATGAAGATTTCTACTCACCCCAGACAAAAATTTTATTCCCAGCTGAATGTGCAATCCTTATAAAATATCATCTTTACTGACAATGGCAAATGGAGAGAAAACTGGGTAAGGAGACACAGAGCACTACACTAACAGGATGCATTGCTGTGTTTGCATAAAACCAGTACACAAAAACACGTGACCATAAAAAGTCACAGGTGGTTCAGTTTACAGGATTTACCACAGATTTGCCTTTTAAAAGGATCTGAGGGATGCCTAGTTGGCTCTTGGTTTCAGCTCAGGTCATGATCTCAGGCTCGTGGGATTAAGCCCTGTGTTGGGCTCTGTACTCAGTGCAGGGTCTGCCTGAGATGCTCCCTCTGTCTCCTCTCTGCCCCCCCACCCCTGCGCACACTCCATCTCTAAAGTAAATAAATCCTTTTAAAAAGGATCTGATATACACTGAGAGCTACATGCACCCTAGAATCACAGACTTACAGGACCGTCGATAAGCTGAGTGTGACAGCCTCATTTGACAGAGAGGCAATGATGTGCCCAAGGTGACATGGTTTTTTGTTCATTTGTTCTACTGAGTTGGGGCACCCCCTGAGCTCTTCAGGCACACGAAGAGATGAACCTTGAGATCCTCGTGTGTTTGATCTCACCTCCGGTTCGGCTCCTCTCAGTCAGGCCTCAGAGAGCACCTGGGACACAACTGGTGAGAAGTCCCAGGTCTGCCTGAGAATTCAGAGCCAACCCTCGCAGAGGGCAGTAACTCAATAAGACATGGCAGTATCCACGCAGCAGGCTTGGAGGTTGGCATTTAGGACAACAAGTGTACCTCATCGAGATTACCCCCCAAATCACATTTTCCACAAAATGCAAAACCTTTGTGTAAAACAACCCTGCCCAGTGTTTGGAATTTCTAAATTTATGGTGTTTGATTTTGACAAGATGCCAAAGCTGGACACTGGCTACTGTTCTTCTGTAAAGACGGTGAAATTATCTCCCTTGCATGTGTGTGGTCAAACTCACATCAGCTCAACAGGCTTCGATGCGATTTCACTGCCATGTCCAGTCTTCCTGTGACACCTTGAGCTGCCACTCTGACCCCTTACAAATGTCTTGGGTCTCTTTCCTTGCTCCATTCCGACTACCACTGTCTACATCTGACTTTCTGCACACACCTGTCGTCTGGGGACTGTCGCCAAAGACTAACCCAGTCTCCCCACTCCTGCCCCTTCAAATCCACTTTCACGCTGCTGGTAACTGATCGCACTGCACACGCATTTAAAGCCTTTTAGAAAACTCCCGCTCCCGCCCCAGTGCCCTCAAGCCAGAGGTCAAACACTCTAAAAGAACCTCCTGGGCTCTTTGTGAAGCAACCACAGGCTCCACATGTCCATCCAGACTCAGGGCTTGCCCGTCCTCTCACACGTCTTGTCCCTGATCCACCCCCTTCCTGACGGTCGTTCCTCAGCTCTACCCACCCACGGCCAATCTGGGTCCATGCTGAGCCCACCTACCTCTCCTTTCTGGTCTCTTCCATTTCCCACCACACATCCTCTGCTCCAAGCCATACTCCTCCACTGAGTATACACTGCCAGGCCCGCTAGGAAGTGGCCCAACTCAGACCCAAACCCTGCCCCACACAATCCAGGCTGGACCATCAGACTACACTGTCCACAGGCATGGAGAGCAGGGTATCAGCCATAGCTTACGAGGGAAAGCTTCCCGGAGAAGTAACCCAAACCCTGATGACTAAAGGCTCTTGTGTGGGAGAGGAAGGACTTCAGCCCCAGGCTTGCAGACAGCCCCAGAAAAGGCAAATGGTTATGGAGGGAGTCACAGCAGGTCTCTGTGGAGGGTGGTAAATTCAGCTCTTTTCTATGGAATCCCCCTGCGAGCTCTGGCACAGAACAGAGGAGTTTCAAAGGCTTAAGAAAAGCATCATTCTTCCTTTCACTCACCTTTCAAAGTACTTCCTTTGATGATTTTTGCAGGGGCATGTTAGGATGACTGAACATATTTATTCCTATTTTTCAGATGGGCAAACTGAGGAACATAGGGCTGGAAGGGATTACCCGGGCTCCCCCAGACTTTGGCCAGCCTGGGAGCCCATTACCTGACCACCCTAACGTGGAGATGGTTGTTTACTATAGGGCTTTCCCATAAACACAACCTAACTCGTTATCGAAATCTATCAGCTGACACATCAGAAAAATACGCAGGACACCAGACCTCTCCGCTGGAGGAAAGGGGGCATTTTCAGTGTCTACTGAGACCCTTTGTTGTCAAAAGCCAGGAGCCCCTTGCTGATGTTCTGACTCAGACTGACCGCCCACCTTCCCTGCTGCTAGTTCCCAACCTCGGGCCCCACAGGGGAACTTCCTCGGGCTGGGGCTCATCCCTGCAGGGCCCACCCGGGGCAATCACAGCTTCACTCTACTAAATGAATCCAATCGAGATGATCATCTCTCAGGCGTGCAATCAGCTCTGTCACTGTCACACTTCAGACCCTCATAAACAGGAGACAGTCCCCTGCCATCAGCTTAGTGGCCCCGGATCCAGGCTCTCCTTTCCAGCCCGTGAAGCCAGTGCTGACCGTCCCGTCCCAGAGCAACAGCTCTCCTCCAGTGTGGGCCTCCCCTTAGTTCACATTTCCAAGGAGAAATACTCCACAAAAGCCCCCAGTAACTGGCTCACCAGATAGACACCGAACCGTGTACAGCCCAGAGGAGGCGTGAGGCCAGTGCTTAGAGAGCAGGGGACCATCAGGGGCCCCGCCGCGGGCTGGTTCACCTGGGAGGCTACGCTCCAACTGTGCAAAGCAAGAAGGCTGTTCAGAAGACTCTCCACATACCCATGGAAGAGAAAAATAAAGAATTTATTCCTTACTACTTGAAGGCTCTATGTAAGGAAATAAAAAGCCCATTATACTTCTTTTTACCATGATTTATTTACACTTTGACCCATGATTCATGGGAGTATTGCTTTTTAAAATCTTCATCCTCAGGTCACTTTCATGCAACAGACCACCATCAACAGAGCAGAGGGAAGTATGGATGGAGTGTCCCTCCGCTCCCCCTCGCTGGGCCAAAGAGTCTCACAGGGACTTCTGCTCAGTTGAGGAGCATGTTCTAGCTGAAGGGAAGGGGGCAGGAGACAAGGCGGTCTGTCCACTAGGAACCCCTGGCTAGTCTTTCATTTACTTCGTGTTTCCAACCCCCAACTGTTATCGTGGAACTGTCAGGCTTCAGAGCTCACAGCCAAGGCATCCATGAGCTCACAACACGGCCTCCCCCTGAACCTGAGAGCTCATCAACGCAAAGGTCTGCATTCCTGGTCGCTTGTGGCCATAAACCAACACCCGAGCCTGAGCTGCCAGCTCCGGGAGGGACGCATCCAACAAGTCTTGTGCCCGTCCCTCCCAAGGAGTTTACAGCTTCACTGGGGGAGAGGCAGACTTGCAAACATGGAGTCCGGTTCAGCAGAAAAGCAGCGTAGCATGCCCTCCTGGGCTTCCTCCTCTGGTTCTCAATTTCCTTCCCCTGGGAACCTTCCACCCACCTCGGCTCTGCTTCCCTCAGCACAACCTTCCCACCCTGCATGGTCACGGGCCGTGAGCTCAGCGAAGGCAGGCCCCACAATCGGTACACTGAGCGCTCCATCCCCGGAACCTCACACCACGTCTGTAGGCGTCAATGCATGGACCAAGGACCCAGTGCTGACCCGCATGACCCAGGCACCAAATGTGGTAGGAATCCATAAGTAAAGCAGAGAGTTAGGAGGGCAGTTAGACCGAAGTTGGAACTACCTGGTGTGTGTCAGCCTTGAGGGGTATGGGCTGGGGCTGTCAGAGGTCGATCTGGCACTGGGCCCTGAAGACAGCTAGGATCTGGGCCGTGGACAGCCTCAGGGGTCGGTTTCTCTCACAGACACATAAGGGTCAACTGACCCCTGTCTAGACACCCAGATCTTCACACCATCGGCTACCACTGCAGCGTTCCCCCCCCGCCCGGGTGCCACCCAATGCCACCGTGCCCCACCAGCTATGGGGAGGTCTGCACACCCTGGGGCCTAATACTCAGCAGCCCCTTTCCCCCACCCCCTTGCCCCGGGCCAGCCATCCTCACCCTGCCCCAGCCGCTCACCCCCTCCTTCCCTTCAGCCCTGCCCCAGCCGCTCACCCCCTCCTTCCCTTCAGCTCTATCCTTGAGGAGGACTTACAACTCCCCGGCTACAATGACATGAGCTGCACTGGGTAAATCTCTAGATCCTCATGGTGGGACGGCCTTTTTATGCTGTCTGAAGTGTGATCATTTTTCAAAATAATGCATGGAAATTCTTATGTGCTCTGTAAAATACTATCCCGCCCCCCCCTTTCCCTCTCAAATGGTTTTCTGTGGCAAGCTGCCTGGGGACAATTGGCCAGAGTTTATCGATTGGGTACAGATGCTCAAAGAGGTCTGGACGGGGACATACTCGCATGGGAAGCAGAGCTGGGACAAGAACCCAGGACGGAGGGATCTGTGCAGAGCCCCTCCACCCCCGGGCAGTACCCCATGGCCACACAGCCCCTCCCCGAGGACAGGCACACCCACATTTGCATACTTAGCGCAAGCTCTTTGAATTCTGGAAGGCTGGCAGCAGCACAGAGCTGGTAGAAAATGTGGTAATTCCGCTCACCGTCCGCCTGCAGGAGGAAACAAGCCCAACAGCTTTAGGACAATGACCCCAGCGATCATCCCCTCACTCGCAGGGGATGACCGTGGTCAAGACTTGTGCCCACGTCTTCCCTCACAGCTCTGCCACCTTCAACGCCCACCCCCAGATGTTCCATTCACGGTTATGTTCCTTCTTCGAGCTTAAGGATTTCTAGCTCTCTCCTATTTTCTTCTTGTTCTCTGCTCTTCCACAGGGTGGGCTGCCAACTCCCACACACTCGTATGGATGTCCCTGCTCCCTGGCTCAGGCCGCATAGACTGTCATTGGCCTACGGTAGGCTCCCTGTCCTCTCTGGGAGGCTGGGAACTAAGTCAGAGCTCTGCCCTTGCCCATCAGGTCAGGCTGGGGCAGCCACGGAAGGTCCTAGACGGAGGGAGGACTCACAGCGGACACTCGGGCTTCACCAGCCTTAAACTGGCAGAGTGGTAGTGGGGAGGGGGGCGGGTGTGGTCAAAGAGTGGCGGGGGGCGGGGCTTTAGGAGGACTGGGCAAAGGAAGAGGAAGGCTTGAGGGGTGTTCAGCAAAGACTCTGGCCAGAGCCACAGGCAGCCCTGACCTCCACCCAGCACAACAGGCTGTTTGCTTTGCTGCTGTGAGATGAGGATTTGGGGCCGTCGAACCAAATTTGGGAGGTGGGGAGAGATCCTGAACAGAAAAACGGAAAAACAAAGCTGATTAAAAAATTCGTTAGATGTTTGTTAAGCATCAGCCTGCAGAGGGACGTCTCTGAGAAGCAGCTGAAGCTGTTCAGGATGTCCCCTCCACAGGCAGTTGAATGTAGGGGTGTGGGGCCACCTCAGACCGGGACGTGTGTCATCTCAAGTCGGGGACAGGACACTAAAAGGGGGCTGGGGGAGGACTGTTTTGGGGCTAAGTAGATGTCCTAGCAGTGAGCTTTCTTTTGTTTGTTTAAATAGGATCTACAAAGTAAGGAGGTTCCTGGGGAAGCTGAAGCCCACAACCTTCCCCTAAGACTCTCAAATCCACAAAGAACAGGACTATCTTGTCCCTGTGTCTCCGGTATCACGCACAGGGCTGGTATGTAACAGGCACTCATTAGGTTTGTTGACTGAATCTAAAAACAATACCAACTTCAAAACAATACCGAGCAGATTTCCAGGCCTGATGTCCATGGTCTTCACATGAATAGTTTTCGACATAAAGAGAGAAAAGCTAAAGGTCAAGTGTATCCTAAAAAGGAGATGCTCTCTCTGGGCATAGGGAGTGGGTGGGTCAGGGAGCAAGTGAGCAATCACTCCTGGGGAAAAAGTACACAAAGACCCAACTCCTGCCACTCACCTGGAAGACCACTCTGGACTTCTCCAGCAGGTAGGTCCTCATGTTGGCCCCAATGATGTGGTACCGCTTATCAAAGCCGATCTGAATATACTTTCCAAATCGGCTGCTGTTGTCATTGCGAGTGGTTTTGGCATTTCCGATGGCCTGCAGAGATCACACAAGAGGTATGCAAAACCAGGAAAGCTTGCTTGGTTTCTAGGTGGTGTGTGTGCGTGCGCAGCTCTCTCTCCTCTTCCTTACAAAGCCCCCCTCCGCTGCAGGGATGACAATGAGCAGAGCTAAACACAAAACTTCATTCCATGCCTCCTTTACTCCTAAGGATGGCCAGTGAGAGTAAGGAGCTGACTGGTGGACTCTTTCCAGTGATCCCACCTGGAATGTGCATGGTGATGGCTGCAGCTGGAGCAGTCACCTTGGGACCATGAAGAAAAGGTCTGGAGAATCACATGCTGACTGGCTTGAGCTTACCAAACCAATACCAGTCTTTGAGAGCTCTCAGCTTGAAGTGAGAAAGGCAAACTTTCCCGTGCTTTAATCAGATCTCCATGACGAAGCAGGAAAATGTCATTCCTAACTGATAAATGGTATTTCCGAGAAAGAGACCAAGATCCACACCAACCTCATCACTAGATCGTATCAGGAAGCCCTCACCCTCTGGATACCTTTTCTCATGCAGCTGCAGGGGCACAGTTCAAAACACCTGATGAGAATTTAAAAAGTAAGGGACTAAATGGCTTGGCACGATTATTCACTTTCTACAAAGCATCGCATTGCTAATGGATCGGTAATGAATATATTACCATTTTAACTTTAATCCATTTCACACGTTTACATTTTTAGGTGGTTGAAACGCTTGAAAAAGTTGTCTATGAAATTTGAGGGACGGAGAGGCTGAAAGAAGATCCAAACCCAGACTGTGCCTCCGCCCCTTCTCAGCCGGATCCAAGCCACAGAGCCACTAGTGCCTCCCGGTGTTCCAAAACTACACAAGCTCAGCTGGGATCTGTTGTAACAAGGCAAACAGGGCAGCTGAAAGCAAATCCTTGCTTAAAGATCCCAATAACACATCCTCACGAAAATGCCCCATTCCCATTCTTGAGATGAGTCCGGCGAGGCCGTGAGTCATGCAGCTGCTCGCTCACAGAAACCCAAGCCTAGCTCTGCACTACAGAACGCGTCCGGTCTGAGGGCACCTGCACTCTACACACCCACCTCCCATCCAGGTCCCCCTGGTGTGATGGCCCGAACATTTGCCAAAAATCCAACCTTAATTTAATCAAGCTTCTGAATGTTACAGCCCTTTTACAGGAAACACAGAGGACAAAGGAACACGTTAATCAGCATCAGGAAGATACAACCGGCAAAGTCTGGTTTGTGGAACATTCTCAAAGACCATCTAGTTTCAACGAATACAATTCAATGCAAAAATTTCAAAATATTCAAACTCCATAATTCGTAAAATGGCAACAAGAGCCTTTACCAAACCTGACACCACTCCTTGTGATGGCTTAGGGGAAAGCTTGCCCAGGGTCTAGAGATCACAGTTGATCTAGAGAGGTCTAACTTCCTTACCTCACTAGGTTGCTTTGAGAAGTGACAGATCTAGAAGTACTTTAAAAATATGTAATGGCACCCATGAAGAGAAGAGGTTATTATGACCCAACCCATCAACTCTACCCTAGGACTCCTAAATCCTGTGTGTGAAGGACACATGGGCAGTTCTGCATCTTTTAAACGCTTGCTAGATTTTTTCTGATTTCCCACGGACTCAGGAAATGTCTTGATGAGTTATCATAGATGAGAAAAGAAAAACAGGTTTTAACCTTGAGTCCCACAGACCAGGGAAAAAAGCAGACATAACCGAAGTGGTTACAACATGGAAAATGAGCAAATGGTATAAACAGGAAATTCATGGCAGACACTCACAAGATCAAGTGCTGAGAAAAGGTAACCTCACTGGACTCTGGAGAACAGCAAACTCAAATGGGGAGGGGCCAGGACTAGGAACTCGGACACGACAAAACGAGGAGAATGTGAGGAAAGGGAACTCTCCCATGTTGCTGGTTCAAATGGGAACTGGAACCACTGTTCTGAGAAGTCACTGGACCTATCTAGTAAAACGGAACACACATGCACCTCCCAGTTCAGCAAGTCTACTACTAATATGTAGATATTACCTGGAAAAACATGTAGTGCACACGTGAGTAAGCACAGAAATCTCTGGCACAGGTTGTAATTACTAATAAAAAAAATTCATCCTCAATGCCCACTAGTAAGGGAATGCATAACATGTAGTGGATTCACACCACGGGACATTATAAAGCCGGTATAGGCAAACTAGAGCATGATTCGTGGATAAATTTATAAGATGTTGAGGGAGAGTTGCAAAATGACAAAATCCACTACCATTCACACAGTACATAAGAGAACCACCTTCTGTTGTTCATGCACGTGCACAAACATAGGAAGAACAAATGGAGTAGTTTCCATAGAGCGAGGATTATACAACAACGAAGGACGTATCAACGTGTGGAGGTGCAGAGCAGGGAGCAGTTACCCACGGCCGGCAGAGCGAGCGGCTTGGAGGGGTGTAAGCTGACAAGGGTCTTAAAGGGGGAGTCGAGTTTTGCTAGTGGGGAGGAGGAGGGGTTCCAGTTACGGCCCTGGCCTGGCTCAAGTGTGCACGTGCGGAGCGGCGAGAGTGTGCTGCACGTGAGATAAGAGACGTGCTGCGTGAGTGAGTGTGGGCACAGACGCTTACATGAACCAGCTGCAGGCCTGGTTTCTTTAGCTCAAAAGGAAAAACCTTAAATCCCCGAATTACATAGTAACTGGTCTTAGTTTAGATGATTTTTGCTCACTGTACCCTCACAGTCTCCTCCTTCTCCCGGGATGGGGGCATTCTCTGGCTCCTTGTGTGGTGTAGGCGCTGGGCACCCCAAGAAGCCACGTGACCCCTCCAACCTGGGCTTGGTTCTGCCTCTGCTCTAACAGTCTCTCAGCCAGCGCAGACTCGTGAACAAACCACTCCCGGATGCCGGCAAGCTCACACGGAGCAGGGTCAGAGACCTCTGGCGTCGGGAATGAATCATCCCAACCCACCCTCAAGTCGCCTTTCATTCAAGCCACTGTCACTTCGTGCAGCTCACTGGGGATTCCGTTTCCTTGGACCGTCCTCGACGGTCTCCCTGGGAGGCGGCTGCGGAAAGGAGGAGATGGCGCGGGAGCACGGCGGACTGCTTGGTCGGGACGGGAGCCGGGTCA
Source organism: Mustela nigripes (assembly GCF_022355385.1). NCBI lineage: Eukaryota > Metazoa > Chordata > Mammalia > Carnivora > Mustelidae > Mustela > Mustela nigripes. Next base: position 67,548,852 of record NC_081564.1, read on the forward strand.
TCAGGAACTGGCTGGCCCCCGGGGAAGATCTGCCTGGTGTTGCCTCCAACCTTCTGAGGAGCCACAGAGCTGACTGGGCTTCCTGACACACGGGCCCGCCTAGACCCCCAAGTTGTGAAGAGGCAGACTTTGGCGCTGCAGAAGCTGCTCTTACTCGGCCCAGAAACACTTTCTGACCCGCCCAGAGTTCTTCTTGGCTATAATGCTTCCTTGCCATGTTTCTGTCAAGACTTCTCTCAAAGAGATCACTTAAAAACTCAAGGGACAATCTCCATGATGACCAGATTCCATCATCTGACAGAAGGAGCCCTACGGAATTACCCACAGAGTTTCCAAAGTAGCGCCTTGCCACAAGGCAGAAATTGAATGTCGTGAGCCCAAACCACTGCACCGTTCCTTTACGTGACATCAGGCTCAAGGAGGCTGCTCCGTGCACACACTCCTCCTCTAGACCTTAGCAACAGAACCACGTCTTGCATGTTTTGGGGTGTCGTTTTGCTTCCCCACCTCTCCCATGCCAAAGGACCCTGAATCCCCAGCAGTGCACCAGTCCATTCACGATGTAAGAGCTACTGAACATGTTAGGTTGTTTTAGACAGACTCCATCATTTGAAAACCACCCCCAAAGCAGGGACTCATAGGCTTGCATGCCATTGTCCAGTGGCCTTGTTCACACCAGCCAAGAGGTGGAAACCCAAGCAGTTCATGCACAGAGGGATGGATTAACAAAACGTGTTTTTATCCACACAACAAAGTATCATCCAACCATAATAAGGAAGGGGACACTCCTACATTCTGTAATACACATGAACTTTGAAAACATTAAGCCAGACACAAAAGAACAAATACTGTATGATTCCATGTATATGAAGTGCCTAGAACAGGCAAATTCTTGGAGACGGAGAGTAGAATAGAGGTTACCAGGGCCTGGCGGGGAAGAACAGGGTTATTCTTTAATGGGTACAGTTTGGGATGATTAAGGAGCTCTAGAAATGGATGATGGTGATGGTTGCCCAACGCTACGAATGTCCTTAAGACCCTTCAATTGTTCATTTAAAATAGTGAAAGGGTAAATTTTATGTATGTTTAACCACAATAAATCAATTAAAAAATCCTCTTGTGTCTCATACATGTTTAATAATGGGGTGATCTTTCATTAAATTCTCATCTCGACTTAAATTACTTTGTCCAGGCACCGGAGATGTAACAGATTTCTTCCCTTCTCTGTTTTGCCCGGAAAAATTACCTTCTTTATTTCTTAAAAGAGGCAGCACTCTGGGTCTTTGAAACATTACCTTTAAAATGTCCTGAGTTTTGAAACTCAGGGGCAAAGGAGAAGCTGAGAGCCTGTTTGACTCCCATTTGAGATGAAACACGATGCTGATCACAGAGCACAATCTTAACTGCCTCCGTTTAGGTGCATGGATGGTCTCGGGCAGGCCAGGCCATGGTCCACCATTACATTCTGAATTGAGGCTACGGCCAGGCCCCAACCTTGGGCTTAGAATAAATGCTATGAACAAATGGGCTACTAACTAGTTGCAGGTCTGACAATATTAATATGTTTGCTGCTAAGAAGGCAGTTCATAAAAATCCTCAATGATACGGAGAAAAGGCTTATAATATTCGGTGAAAAGCCTGTTAAGAAACAGACCCAAATGTGCAACAATTATCAGTAGGCTGTAGAAAGACAAACTGCGGGTACCCTACCCAGACCTCCTAAATCAGCAACTCTGGGGGGACTGGGGCCCTACCGTCTGGTTTAACAAGACCTCCAGGTGACTTATATGCACTTGAGTTTAAGAACCATTATAAGATAATAAAAGTCTTCTTGCTCCTATCTTTTCGGTAAAAATGCCTCCAACTCTACTAACCGTTCTCCAATCCAGGTAAGAATTCCATAGAATTCCAAGTTTCCATGAACTTGCTTTTGTTGAATTGTTAATGATTATGTTATGTCCTGTTAGTCAACAGAGAATCAAAGTTCTCCAGATAATCCAACTGTGTAGGCAGATTACACCCACAAAAAACAATGAATTCCTAGGAATTGAGGCTCAGTCTTTAGTTAAGCACTTGGTAAAGGAAGGGGGTGGGGCGAGAGAGTGATCTAGGAAGGTCCCGGCAAGTTCTCGTTTCCCTCAGCTCCAAAACGACCTGAAAGACTAATCACCTTGGCGACTTGGGTCTTAAATGACCTGGTTCAAGGCACTGCAGAGAATCTGATACTATCTTGGCAGCTTTTGGCCTCAACTCAATCTCTTCTTCCTAAAACAAGGAGCAGCCCTGGGCTGCCGGGGGTCCCACCAGACTGTAACCCAGACAATAACCAAGGGCCTCTACTTCAGAGGCAGGAAATCAAAGCTGGCCCAGGGACCCGCATACCCATTTAGATTTACTTTATCAGAATTAAGTTTTTATGGAGGAAAGAGAGAGAAAGAGAGAAATGGAGTTCCAACCCTGACACTGGGGAGTTACAGCAAGACTGAAGTTTTAGGAAACGTCTCTGGCCTTGTACCTGTGCTGACTGCTCTGGGGCTGGGGCGTGGAGGAGCGACAGAAGGCCCCGGCCATTCATGCCGTCTAGATAACTGCTTCCCGAGGATCAGCAGGCTCCCTGCTGTCACAGAGCTCTTGGCTCTACCTTTCCCCCCACCTGGCCTCCCGCGCCCATGCGCACGGCCCTCCTGATCCAGCGGGCCTTCAAAGTCCCGGATGGTTGGGGGGAAGCAGGGACCTGCTGACACACGATGGCTGGTGACAGGGGAGGGAACAGCTACAGAGGCGGAGGCAGGATGGAAGGATGCTCACTCGAGCATCTGCAGAGTCTGGGGACAAGGCTGGCATGAAGAGGACACTCCACTCGGTACTAGGGACCTGAAGGAGGCTGCCAGGAGAGATCACCTCCCAAATAGGTGCTCTCAGGGGCACCCGTGGCGTTCTTTCCTTACTGGGAGACAAGGGGCTCTGCAAGAACGGCAGGAAAGAGGACCCCGTGAGCTGCTTCCACGGACTCTGGCGGGCGACCGCATGAGGCGGGTCACCCGGCTGTCTGGCTGCCGGACAAAGAAGCTCCAGCCAGAAAGGCCAAGTGTGTTTGGAAGGCTTTACCTCCATGATGGGGCTGGACGCCAGGACCTTCTCTTCGATGTTGGTGTCACTGGCTGAGCCACCCACCGTGGCGAAATAGCGCATGGCGTACTTGGCTGACACGGTCTTGCCGGCTCCCGACTCGCCGCTGACTATGATGGACTGGTTCTTCTCATCTCTGGAAGGGAAAAAGCTCCGGTCAGTGGCTGGCTGTGGAAGGGCTCTGTTGCCTTCCATGGACTCTGTGGACAAGGGCCTGAGCTTGATCAAGATCATCTCATCTTCTCTGAAGGAAAAATACGAGGCACAGCGTTAAGACAGTCTGCCCTCCCTCCCATGCTTGCGTAAGATCCCCAAGCAGGAGAAAGGAGAGTTCAGAGAAGGGCTTACAAAAGGCACACGTCCTTCCTAAGGGCCCTCGGCAAGGGGCATGGGGCCAGCTGGTCACACCCGCACTTCCTCTGGGGAGGCAGTACCCCCTCAGCCGTTCCTTTATGTGCGCGCGCGCACATCCTGAGAAGTCACACACATGCCTTTGCAGGTACACAGTCTCACTTATGATTCTGTGGTGTGCCCAGCCAGGGCCACCGTGTGAGTTACAACTTTCCAAAAACAAGGATCTTTTCCTCTCGTGTTTCAGCCCAGCATGCCAGCAGATAGTTTCAAATTTCTTGCTCATATGTATATCTCCTAAAAGGCATGCTATTAACCACCAGAGTGATCTTGCTTCAAGTTTATCAGAATTAGATAAAACAGCTATCAATTGCAGTGAGAAGGATTTCAGTAAGACTAAATGGAAGGCAGAAAGAAGATCCTCTCTACCAGATAAAAATGCATCTATATTTATCCCTTTAAAATAGACAGAAGGACAGGCAGGTAATGCAGAGAGCAGCCTATCAGATCTCTAAGGAACGTGCGTGTTCAAGCATGGGGCGAGAACACATGTGGGGGGGCACAGGTTTGGCTAACGAATCGCTCCTAAGGGCTATAGTCAGCCACCTACATCCAGCTCACAGATCCACTGCCGGGAAGGCAGGCCCTCTGTTCTCATCTCCAGTCCTTCTAACAGTGCAGGGACTAACCAGCACCCCCTCCCAGATAAGAAAGCTTCGGAGCATGGAGGTGGGTTTATGACATAGCCCTCCTGGCCCCAGCCCACTACTACTTACACCAGCTCCTGGGGCTTCCTGGACAGAGCAGGCCAGAGCATAATGAACAGAGAAGCCACCACTGGCCGCCTGCCCCACCCTATAATCACCAACACAGGTAGACTGTGGCTTATCAGCACAGGGGAAGGAATGTTGGCCCTGCTTCTGATCTGGGCTGACAGCCAAGACGTAGGAAAGCAGTGTGATGACACTGATGTCAACTAGGCAAGGACCAGAAAGATAGAGAGATCCGGGCTGGGAGTGGGAGCACCGGGCAGAGTCCGCTGGGGTAGCAGGGCTGAAGAACCCCTAACCGAGAGCCACTGTTCAATGTCAGCAAAGGCACTGTGGTCTTAGCTCACACAAACCATTGTCACCAGCTGGGGAGGGATCAGAATAAACACAGGGGGCTAGTTCCCCATTGAAGATGGGGAAAACACAACGGATCTTCCCAACTGGCTCCACAACCAGTTACCCAAGAACAAAGGCAAATCCTGCCTAGTATCTGGAAGAGTAAGAAGTGGCTTTCTGAGACCCCTTGTTGTTCCAAAAGCCTGTGGACAATGCTTGCATTTCCCAGGTTCACTCGTTTTCATTGTATACATCCACCAGACCATGGAGATCGTGACAGGTGTCACCTCTCAATACTTCATAATCAACTCTCTAGAAAACAGCTCAGAAGCACAGCCCTCCTGAATGACTCAGAGTAACCAGCTGGACCTCCAGCTCTGGACTGTAGACTTCCGAAACAGACCTGCGCCGGATGCCAGCTTCAGAACGCACCCGTAACCACAATAAAGAGAAGTGAATTGCAGGAGCCGCACCCCCAGGTCTGAAGTTTGGCTGCAGGCCCCTACATTCTACCTAAAATCAATCAATAATGAGCACAGCCTGCATCTGTGCCTTACTCCTCAGCAGAGGGTCACATCGAAAGCAAAAGTAGAGACTGTCCAAGGAATTCAAGCAGGCTCTGTGGCAGTACCACAGGGATGCTAGGGGAGTATGAACGGGAGCGGCGGGGGCCAGGGGTGAGCACTGTTCAGTTCCCTGCGGCAGCAGTGCGCATGGCAGACTGGCCTAGGCGAACACAGCTGGCACAAATAAGAAGACACAGACCCAGGACACGGGTCACTTTTCACCTGCAGCGTCAAGATGGGAACTGCCCTGTGCATCACTGGGAAGGGACTGCAGAAAGGTCAGGCACTGCGCTCCGGAAGGAGAGCAGCTCCTGCAGGAGGCAGCGAAGTCTGAGGAGAAGCAGGCCATTCTCAGGCAAGCGGTCAGGAATTCAAGAAGCGGGGCTGGCTGACAGGGCAACATGTCAGGAACTCAAAAGACAGAGTCAAGGCGGGGAAACGAGACGGGCAGGATGCAGAGGCAAATTCTGATGCTCTGATGAAAATGCATGCACGTGGCCGAGATACTACAAGAGTTATAAATCTCCCCAAGTTTTAACAAGTCTTTACATTCAAGGCTGTTGAGCCTGAGGAAGTGCAGGCAATGGCCAGGAGCGCTAACTGCGGCCTAATTTGATGGCTATTAGAGGTGATGTTGACATGTAGGATAAAGTCAGGTAAATTTACCTCTTCTCAGACCAACAAGTACCTTCTGACACCTTCCCTGACTTTGACAATTCTCAAATATTTTTAACTGGAGAACTTTATGTAGCTTCCCCGCACTTCTGCATACACGGGCCCCTCCCATCCCTAATCCACTGGCTGGCTAGGGGAACAAAGGGTACAGTACACACATACACTGTTTGGTCACAGCCTGTAAGCTGGCATGAGGGATAATGGACAGCAGCACTCCCTTGTTCTATGTATATTAGCTTTGCTTCCAACTCAAATACCTGGCAACCAGAACATGGGCATTAAAAACAAACTGGGACCTCATCAGCAGTAATTAGCTAGCTGACATTGGCCAAGGTCACTCACTAATTTGACCCTTGATTATCTCAGCGCAGTCCCTCTTGAGTAGGAGGCTCAACTATGCTCCTGTTTTGTTTTTGTGGCCACCCTGAGGTAGGCACCCAGGCCTCTGATACATCCCCCTACTCCGGCCTGATTGCGCAAGCTAGCTCGCATCAGGTTTCTCCCACTCAAAACAGCAAAAAGCTTATTGTTTATTGAATCAAGTCCGGGCCCCTTCGTTGAGCATTTGCAACCCTCTTCAACGTAGGCCCCAACACAAACCTCTCACAAGGGTGGCAGATGGTGCTACAGATAAAACACTGGGCTTTGGGGCACCTGGGTGGTTCAGTGGGTTAAAGCCTCTGCCTTCGGCTCAGGTCATGATCCCGGGGTCCTGGAGTAGAGCCCCACATCTGGCTCTCTGCTCTGCGGGAAGCCTGCTTCCTCCTTTCTCTCTGCCTGCCTCTCTGCCTGCTTATGATCTCTGTCAAATAAATAAATAAAATCTTAAAAAATTTTTTTGTTTAAAAAAAAAAACCAATACACTGGGCTTTTAGTCTAAGGATCTGGCCTGAGCCTGGTTCTGCGATCCGTGGGCTCTTGAAAACCTCACACCACGCTGCAGAGCACACGCCCACCTCCCCGACTCACCGCAGGAGATGCTCTCTATACCTTCCGTGGGATGACGGTACTGGAGTTCAGCCCAACAGGACTGCCCGTCAGTCTCTAAAATCGCACGCTTTCCCAGCCCTGCCATGTGTGCTTTCCCTCTACTGACCTCACCTCCACCATGGACCTCATCTCCTAAAACCCTGCTCCACGCGAAGCCCACTCCGTCATGCGTCAGGCAGCCTGGCAGGCCGGTACTCCCCCATCTTCTAAAGCCCACATCGTTGGCTTGGTAGCCTTTTTAAGACACTATTGCTTTCCATCTTATACTGATATCAGTCCTGGTCATTTTACCATGTGACTTTGGGTCATTTCTTTCTTCTGGGTCTCTTTCATTACTTCTAGAAGTCAGGCTGTGACTTGGGACCCCCCAAGGAATGTCCTCCATCTCGGACACGGGAGGATTCCCAACCCCAAAGTCCTCATAGAAAATATGAGTGGGGGAAAGCTCTCTGTTTCAAATTCTGGTTATTTGGGGCTGGTTTGGGGTTAGATGTTTTTAAGTAAGGAATTCTACCCAATATCCTTCAAAGCCATATCCCATATACGGCTCTGTCCAGTCAGCCCAATGACAGGCAGGACTTAGCTGGCAACGTGGACCAATCCACTTTTCAGTGAATTGTTTCCTCTTAAGTCCAGCAGAATTCTCTTCAGAAAAAGAAAACAATGGCCAAAGGCTTTCATATCCAGCTGTTACTCAGGTGCCAGCTGTCTTTCAGGAAAGTCTGCATTACCCCCAACAGGAAAAGCCCCTCAAAGGCCTGTACCTCGGGCAAGAGCACAGGTTCCTAAGCCTCTAGCCATCCTCCAGCATCCGGGAAGAATGATGACAACCACGAGACAACCAGCCAACACACACACACACACGTGCACACACGCACACACACACACGCATGCACACATGCACACGGCTGCTCCTCCATCTCACACCGGACCCCCTCCTCTGCTAGCCAAGAGGCAGAACGATTGCTAAACCACCTCTTGCAAACATTCCCCACTGAACCCCCACAGGGCTTTCTGCTCCTTGAGCAAGGTGATCCCCAGCCCCTCTCCATTTGGAGCCCCCCAACAGTCCCCAGGAAGGACAGTGGAGGCAAATGGCTGTTAAGGCACTGGAGGCTGCTCCACTAAAGGAAAGCCCTGCTGATCAGCCAGACACTGTGGGAACTTCAAGAAACCCTGCTGAAATGTTGTCTTATTTGGGTTTCCTGCAGAGAATGACTGGTCCCCTGTGGCCTCCCAATCAGCAACGTCACACAGAATGCTGTTCCAGGTGAAGATGCCGTTCTGTTCCAGGTGACCCTGATGGAGAGAAGCCCCAGAACAGCTCCAGAGCAACCAGCCCAGCTGTGGCAGGCAATCCCAGGTGCCCCACCCGTGGACCTGTGTGGCACCTCTGTCCTCACACTTGCCCTGTGTTCTAGCAGCCACAGTCCACTCACACACTAGTCACTGAACTGAGGGCCCATGGAGGGCAAGCATTCACTTTAACCTTGAATCCCCAGAGCCTCTCTGTCCCTGTCCCTCCTAGAGAGCCTTCTCCATGTAAGGGGCACCAGCCTCCCCTCGTGATGATAGCCACACACCTCGGAATCATTGTCCCTCACTTTCCTCCAAGCTCCACATTAACAAGTCCTATCGCATTATCTGCCAATGCAGACTGTCCCCTTCTCTGTACACCTGGCCATCACCACCGGGGACGTGTGTGACAAGGTCTGCCTTCTGACGTCCATGCCCGCCTCCCCTAGCACGCCCTCCTCACGTGATGTCCTGTACGGGAATACTGGCTCACGTCTCTCCTGGCCCTTCAGCCCTCCGGTGCTACCCTCTGCCCTCAGAGAGCCCAGCTCTGCTGTGTTCAAGGCCCAGCTTTATCGCAGTCACTCTGTTTGCTACATTCAAACCACAGAGGGCTTCCTTATCCCCTCCTGCTGTATAGTTGCCTGAAGATTTTCTAGCTCAAACTTCCTTTTATTTGACTTCACAACTCTTAATGCCTGGTACTCAATCAGCCTCTGGCTTTGGCAGCTCTTGCATTACTGCTTCTCAGTGCAATTAATTACTGCCTACTCACATCACGCTCGGGTGGTACGCAAAACCGTTGGCCACACACCCCAGGCTTAGGATTCATAAGTCTACTGGGTGCCAGTCTTCCCATTTTAAAGAAGACGAAGCTAAAGTTTAGAAAAGCCAAGAAATAGGCCCTGAGTACTCAGCTAGGGAGACACCAAGGCCAGACTCAAACACAGGCTTCCACGAGTCTCCCCAATTTCCCAGTGGGCTGTGCTGGGACGTTGCTATCATTACACTCTTGTGGGAAAGAGCATTCCTTAAGGACTTCCCCCTGGAACAAATCTAGCCTTAATATAAGAGATCAGATGTGACTTGGTGGAAGCGTGGCTTCTTCAGAAGCTCTTCCCTGACCACCTTGCCTTCAGTGCATTCACTACACAATTTACTAATGGTTTACTCCCCTACCCAGTGCTGGGCTCACCACCACCATCTCTTCCACCAGAACTTAAGTCCCACAATGGCTGACTTCAGATGCAGGGGCCTGGATGGGCAAGCCAGCACCTGGACTGTGTGAGGACCAGAGCCCCAGCAAGGACCATCACGTACAGCGGTCCATACAGGCCATGCTCAGCCACTGGTGCCCCCTAAAGGTGTGCAATTTACTGCTCACAAAACCAAATCTGGTGGTCTCTGCCCTGACTCAGCCTTCCGTGCTCGTCCATGGAAAGGGGACTGCAGGAGACAGTCTCAGGTTCAACTCTTGACCTGACTCAGGCTCTGAGAGAAAAGGAAGAGACGGGAGCAACATGTGCTAAAACTACATCTCCCCCACCCCCCACCAACATAGCACCATCATCGAACGGGACGGGGGAAGCCTGGCTAAGGCACAGTGGGAAGGACACCCTGTCTCTGTACACATCATTAAGCCCCTCCATCGTTTCCTCCTCTAGTGACAAATCATCCAAAAATCTGGGTGTCAGTAGAATGCATTCTGTTCACTAATGGGATAATCAATCTCCTGTTTCTTGCCTGTCGGTCGGGTCTCTATATTTTCCACACCCTCATCGCCACACAGATCACCTACCACTGTTTAAAAAAACAGAACAAAACAAAGCTACACTAGAAAATATGGATCAAAAAATTTTATAATTAAGAATTTTGATTTGGAGCACCTGGGTGGCTCAGTTAAGCATCTGGCTCTCGGTTTGGGCTCAGATCATGACCTCAGGGTTATGGCATCGAGCCCCACGTCGGGGTCCGCACTCAGCACAGAGTGCTTCTCCCTCTGTCCCTCCCCCCGCTCATATGTGCACGCTCTAAAATAAATAAAAATCTTAAAGAATTTTTGTTCAGCAAAGATACTGGTATCAGTTCCATGTACGGAGTTTACTAGGAAACAAGCAAAGAAAATTCAAATGAATCTTACAAGCAATGCGGACTAAAAGTATGGCCAGAGTAACATGGCTTACTGTCTTTAGAAGCTCAAATGCAAAAAAAAAAAAAATCAGTGTTTAGTGCTACACACAATTCTATTAGAACAAAATGGCATCAAAATCGTAGAGTGAAGAAGTTAAGTGAAGTCGGGTGAAGGACAGAATCAGGTTGGGGGAACAAAATGGGTTCTGTGCAGAACTGAGAGTAAAGCCGGGGGACAGATACATTCGGACGGAAGTTAGATCAGGCAGGAAGGACACAGAAAATTACAAGGAGGTGGATTTGGACTCAAAACAGAGCCACACACTCTGAGTCCATGGTGAAAGCCTTCCTCCCAAGGTGGGGGCACTGGAGAGAACATCCTGCTGTGACAAGGGGCTGGCCCAAAAAGCTCCAAGCAAGACATTCTATGAGCCCTCCCACCAAGAAAGCCAAACCTCAATGTGGGAAGGCAGACATCCTGGGCACCTGGAGGGAACACACCTGAGGGGTCCTATAGGCCCAAGGCACCCCTGGTTTCTAGAGTGAGGGGGGCTGACGAGCATCCCTGGGCGCCTCTGCCATCAGGCACAGATTCCTTACACCGCACACCACCCCCTCCTTCAGGCAGGGCTGTGTGCTCCGGTTCCCACTACAACTCAGGCCAAGTCATTCAGGAAGGCTGTCATAAATATTCATGAGAAACCGCTTAGCTCATGTTCAACAGTTAGAGTTCTAAGTGTCTCCTTGGAAAGATGAAATTGAACCTTCTGACAGTGTAGGAGGAGTGCTTAGCGCATTTAACATCCAGGTATCACTTCCCCACTCCAGGTTCACAGCAGCCTGCGGGGGCCTGAGATCTATTTATAAACTCCGAGACGAAGCATGACACGGCGCCAAAATGACCCCGTCCCTTCCACTCGCTGGCTGTTCCGGAGAGAGGCAGGCTCCCCTCCCACAGGACAGCATCCCAGAAAGAACCGCAGGGCGCTTAGCCAAGCCCAACCCTTGCTGGCCAGAGAGACCAAAAACCGGGGAGGGGCTCCTCAGGGCAAATGGGAATGTCCCCATGTCTTTGCTCTTAAAATAAGGGGCTGGAAAGGGTTCCCTCAGACCTGCTGCTTCTCCCCCTCACACGGCTGGGCTGCAGATGCGTTCTCCATTAACCACAGTCACCTACGAACGTCAAACATCTTGGAACTCAGGAACCTGGGGCTTAGGGGAGGAAGAGCACCAGAACCAGAGGTTTTCAGCGATTTTATACTTTATAAACTTGTTTTGGTTAAGCGACGTCATTACCTGGGGCGAACGACGATATACACGTGCTTGTGCCCTCTAGCGCCAAGTAAGCATACCTTTCCAAACTCTTTCATTTGGTTCTGGAAACAGGTTCTCAGTGAATACACATACTCTAGTACTAAACTCAGTTACACGGTTTCTCATGGGTCCAGCGGGCCCCGAAGTGGAGCATGTGTGAGCACCCCAGTCTAGAGCCCTTTCTCTCTGTACCGTGCACACACTCGGCCACGCTACCAGGAAGATTCAAGGTCTTTGACTTTACGTAGATGCTGCTTTACCCACTCATCTTGTAGATTTAGGGCACCTGTGGAGGTCCATTTCAGCATCTCCTCTCATTTCTCCAGGCTGCCTACAAGGCCATCTCTTCCCTTGTGACCCTAACTGCCGCTTGGATACAGCTCCCTACCCAGGTGGCTCTTGCGAGGTCAACACAGACACACACCCCTCCCCGCCCCCACTGCCCATGTACACGTGGAGGCTGCACCGGGCTTGGCATGCCTGTGGGTCCAAAACGCTCTCCAGCTCCCCACGCTGCTGCTGGCATGGAAGTTTGGTGCTCCCCACGGCAACACGCAGCGATCTTAGGAGCGGCCCTTGACTCCTTCCTCTCCTTTGCCCCACCAGGCAAAGCTGATTATACCACCTTGATTCTTTCTCTAATTTAGACCCAGATCCTATTTATCATGCCTCACCTCCTGATTCCACCCAAAGCATGGTAGCTGGTCTTGTGCTAATTCTACTCCCTCCACTGCCCTCACTGCAGCTGGTAAACTATTTCTAAGAAACTCCTTCGAATGTGCCTAGGCCCTGCTCAGCCCGTTGCAGGAGACACTGCGGCCTTAAGGACACAATCAGCATCTTCAGCATTCCAGGCGCTTCATGATCTGTTCCCAGAGACCATTCCAGGCAGACGCATCAGGCTGTGCAGAAGGTGGAATGCACGATATTCAGGAAAGAGGGGAAGTTTAGGACGATCAGATGCCAATAGGCAAGCCACGATCTTTGGCAACACTTTGCAAAGAACCAACGTTTGTTCACTAACCCTGACTCTTAGAAACACCTGTCCAGCTTATGAACTGACCTCAGCTGAATCCCACACCAAACCAGTCGGGTCACCACCTATGGTGGTGGGGCCTGGGTATTTTTTGGTTTGAATCCACATGTGATTCTCCTCTCAGCTACATTAGTCCTGCTAAGGTTAAGAACCACTGCTACAGATTCAGCAGCTTAATCAAACGGGTCACTATATAAACATGTTCAGGTACTAGCAGCAACTCACATACCCTGTAACTTACATCTATCAATATTAGCCTGATACAGTGTTTAACAGTGAACTAAAAAGAAAGCTTAGCGATCAGAGTCTTAGCCATCCTTCCTGGGGGCAGACAATGGAAGGCTTTACACTTAATGCCGATACTCTGGCAAATGGCTTAGGGTAAGTCACCCAGAAACCACAGCGGTGTCTCCTCGTTAACTGGATTCTTGTTCGAGGAATCAGCTCTGGAGGTTAGATACCTACAAAGCACATGCTGGTGCCTGCTAATGCCTGCAGCGGGGAAGAGCAAACAGTTCCATACCACCTCCTCTGTCGGGGGTTCCTGGCCTGAGCCCCACTACGAAGAATTCAGAGACTCATGAACTTCAATGGACTAAAAACCACATCTTCGGTTTTACTAAATTCTAACAACTTTGACATTTCCTTCAGTTGATACTAGAGCAAGACAGAAGCTTCACAGACCCCGTGGGCTTTGACACCCCATCCCAGCTGCTGCTGCTCAATTTTTACACCCATCATGGCAATAACCATTAGGAGATCAGTCACAAACAGTCATAAACAATCCCTCATGTCTGCTGGATCACAATTCCCCCCAAATATTTTGATAACTTTCAAGATAATCCGTTTCTTCTGTAACTGTATATATAGTCAGTATATTCAAATGCATCATGTGAAATAAAAAAAGGTTTAGAACACCTGAACATTATTTCCAGGATTTCCCCCTACCCTCCCAGTGCCCAGTTGCAAAACCAGGCCTTTTTACACAGCACGAGTGACACCAACTTTTAAGGAGACCGTGTTTACATTTCTTTAGATCATTTCCCAAAGGCCGGTCAGAAACATCATTATCTCTACTGGTGGAGGCAGGGTGGGGGGAAGATGTCAGAGAACCCCAGGATATGGGGCAAGGTTCTCCCCACCGGGAAACAGCTTCAGCCATAAAGCTGGTATGTAGACTTCCAGGTCTTGCAACAGAAGCCCACCAGAAGCTAAAGGACACAGTCATATAGTTTGCATCTTATAGCCCTCAGTAGGCTGATAAAGTCCCTTGAGAATGCAAACATTTTCACATGTACTTCCCCACAGTGCTCATCTCGGCACCTTGAGAATCACTGGATGAGATTTCTCCATCCCTGTGCTGCTTTGACATTTCAGGATTCTCTTCCTTGGCCATGAAACCCTAATTCCTGTACTTAAAGCAGAACCTGCCTTGGTTGTTTCAGGGTGTCTACTCTGAAGAGTAAGGGGCTGGCTCAAGAGAGACCCTGCACATTGACCTGGCCCTCCATCCCTGCTCTGGCTCCCACACGCCTCTATTCAGAGAGGCTCCCTGGGTCATGTGTTCACCATAGCCTTTCATCCCTAAACACAAGCAACCCCAGCCTCCTGGCCTAGAGACAGTCTCTTCAACCCTTCAGGTGGGAGCCATTCAGGACAGGGTAGGGGTGGGGATCAGGACAGGTGCTCAGCACTGGGTGATGGTGGGAACTGAAGGCCCTAGGACATAGTGTGGACCAACCCGAGTCTGGCGCCCAGTCGCTCAATAAATATTTCTTGATGAATGAACAGGTATTGTAGGTGAAGAGAGAACTCGGTTTGACTATGGGAAGGTACTGCCCACTGAGGTCACTCATGTCAGCAATGCAGCATTTACACCTCAACTATGTACTTCTGTGATTATGAATATCAATCAACATCTTAGGCTAATTTTGCTGCGGGCTTTATTTGATTACAAAAATAAATGTTCAGCCCTCATAGTTTTGCTTATATAGCTTAAAAAAATTAACTCCTACTTCCAGGCACAAATCCACAGACCTGAAACACAAGGCAGCTAACGGCCTCAGCAATCTCACAGGCGACTCCATGTTCTGGCCACAGAGGCTGGTACAGGAAGCGGAACCGTGAAGGTGCGAACTTGAAAAATGCATAAGAGCCTAAACAATAATGAAGTCCAATGGCAAAGCTTCTAAGAAAGAGATGTGTTAAGGAAATAAGGGAAGAAAGTATTCACAACTTGATTTCTCTGTCTTCCCGTAACAAACCTGACCAGATCAGAGGCTCCCGCAGATGAATGAAGGCTCTAAGAGATCTCAGATAAGGGATCTGACTGGCGTAGAGGATTCGTGCCTCTCTTGGGGCAGAAGTCCATCGAGAGATGAGTAGCAAACCGTGGAAGGTAGCACAAGGAAACAAGGAAGTTCGAAGGTCAATGCCCATGTTCTGGTACTAGATCTGAAAGGTAGGAGTTTAAGTTTCTCCCCTCTTGGGGATACTCACGTTGGCAAGAAGTGTCTGTTCAGGGTTTTTAAAAAACATAGAATTGGAAAACAACAGGCAGCATTTTGCTTTTCAAGCGTGGGTGTTTCTGACATCACGCAGTAAGACAAAAGAGCAGAGTCTCCACAGTAGCCAAGGCACTTGAACCATTTCCACAACAGGCTCTAGGTGACAGAAAAGCAGACTCTTCACGTATCAAGTTCTCCTGACACCGTCCGCTCTTCCAGTTTCTACCGCTTCATCCCCACCGCACCCCCCCCCCTGCATCCAGCTCTTAGTTACCGCACGCACACGGCCCAAGGAGGGTGTATAGAAGCAGGAGGTGAGAGAGAACGAGTCACGGGAAGGCCCTCACTTGACCAAAGCTTTCCCTCAGCTGGTCACGGGGAGCAGCCAGCCAGCTGCGCTCGAGGTAGAATTCCCACAGAGCTCCACGGACTCGTGCCTCACCAGGGACAGCACTGCGACAGACTTGCCCACGCAGGCTTGTGAGAAGTGGGAGCCTAGGAAACCAGGCATTTGAAGCTGCAAAAACTCTGAGACATCCTGGAGGGTGGGGAACCAGCTCAACCCCATGAGCTTCAACCACCACCTGGGCAGAGCGAACACCAAGGGCTGCAAATCACCAAGAATCTGTCGTCAGAGCCACGTGACAAAATCACAGCAGCTCCAGTCCAGTGGGACCGTCCGCGCTCAGCCACACTCAGCCACCCGCTCTTCACCCTCCTTCCTGTCATCTTTCCGTCACACAGAATTCTTCGTCTCTCTCCCTCAAACTCATGTTCAAGTGCCCCCCCGCAACCCCATGCCTGTCTGCCCCCACCCCCTCAGCCAGCTGGAAATAGGTGCTCCTACCATTTTCCTTTTCCCACGGAGGAAACGGGGCAAAGACACCAGAGGACTTGTTGAAAGCCCCTCCAAGCCGCAGAGCCCCTCCTGGGCATGCCGCCCTGGGCTCCTCCCTCCGGCCAGGCCAGGGCCCCCAGACCCATGATACATGCAACCAAAGGAGGGGCTGCTTCGTGGAAACCCCGGCTTCAGACTGAAGGTGTCCAAGTGAAAACAGAACCACCCCTAGGACTTCGTGGACGATGCGTGTAACCGTTGTGCTCAGCAGATGCATGTGGAACGGAGGACTCTAGTTAGTGATCAATAGCTCTCCTACATTCCCGATTTCTTCTACACAAGGTCCCAAGTCTGGATTCTGAGATAGAAATGAATTATACCCACCAGGTCTCGAAACTCAGACTCACTTGAGTGGGCTGGAAAAGAATAATGGAAAGCCAACCAATCCTTCATCAGGCTGTCAGGAAAACTTGCTGACTCGCAAACATCTCAAGCAAAACTAAAGTTGTAGGGTACTCCTCCCTTCTCTCAACACACAGGCCTCAGAAACGGTCTTAGACGTGCACCATCTGGGAAATCTCACCGATGTTTGTGCGTCAACCCCCTCCTCACAGCATCTAGGCTGAAGTCGGCCAAGTCTTCATCCTCACCTGCACGCACACCTTGAGATTTTAAGCTTGCAAATGGATGAAACCGTTTCAATAGATGAAAAGACCATACTTAGGTCAAGCCTTGAACTTCTACAACAGCAGCCTCAGGCCAAAAGCAGACTGCCTTGAGAGATCATAGGATCTTTCATTACTTGGGCTGGGCAAGAGAGAAACGAAGATCTTGGTTCTAACAGACAGTTCCTATTAATCAATAGGAACCTCCCTGCCCCTACCAAGTACCTTTTTATATAGCACAGATATAAGCAGCCAGGAGTTAGCAATAAAATAGAAGACCTAAGTAACATGCATCATCAAAATTCACAGTAATCAATATCAAGCCTACTACACAGTTGCGTGGGGAAGCTCCGTTTAGCATTCTGCTCGTACTGTGAGGCAGGTCAGATAACACTCCTCCCCCACTCTGCAGGCACAGTAACCAGTACGAAGTAGAAGTGATTTATTTAAAGCCGGGGTTCCCTTCACAGAGGCCAGCATTGCTCCTTCCCCTTCCATGGCCAAGCACAGCAAAGAGCGTGGCACGGAGTACCTTGCATAGGTTACAGCCCCAGCGCCCTTGGGCATGGGTGGTAGGTCAACAAGGACAGAGAACCCAGAAATTAAGTCCAACTTGAGTGCCTACAACCCTCTCCACATCAAGAAGAGAAGGAGAACAGACAAGACAAGGAAGACCCAGTTGCCCACCGGTCTCATGGCGAGTCTTTACTGCCCATCTACATGGGGTAAAATCTTGAGCTTATTTCTAAGTATGTACGTGAAATTACTCCCATGAGGGGCTCACACTCAAGAAAGGACATCTAGCACACCTAAAATAAAAGGCAGGGTTTGTGCAAAAATACCTTTAAAAGACCAACAGCCTAAAGCTGAAGGAAACCTCAGAGTGGGTGGAGATGCCAGGGTAAGACTCCAGAGGGCTGGATTCCACATTGAACTTAACAGCCCTAACCTTGACCTTGACCAAGACTTACAGGTCCAGAGATGGGAATTTGCTGTGCAGTAGGTTTGTGGGACAGGGACCAGAGAGCGGAACAGAAGAGTCAGAGAAGTTTTCTCTGGTCTTTCCTGTCACAGCAACTTGGGGGTACAAATATAATCATGTAGTGACCTTGTCCTCTGGGTAACAAAGAATCCCTGTCATCACAGACTCTCCCTTTTCTAAAAAATTCAACAATTACTCCCTATGAAACAGGGACTGTTTAATGCAGATGACTGACCACACCTTTGGAAAGACTTGGGGTTCTGAAACTCTGGGGAGCTGGGTAATGTAATTAAAGCATTCCTTGAGTATTCCCAGGGCCAGAATCAGTCCTTCCTGTTTATCTTTAAAGCCTTTTTAGACTTTCCCTTTAAGTCCCTCTTTAGTTGTAAAACCACAAAGCGTTTTTGTTTTGTTTTGTTTTTAGTGCTCAGTGTCACTTAGCAAAATCCACAGTTTTTTATTTCACAGCAAGAAATATTCTCCCGAAGCAGCAGGTATGCCCAGGGTAAGGGACACTGGACCTTGTGGGAGGTACCAGTTCTCTTCCCCGAGAGTACATGAAGTCACACTTCGGTGGGTCATCTCCCAGAGCCCTGCTGCTGCAGCTCACAAGGCTCCCCCTCTCTGGGCCACTCACCGAAGAAGACTTCTCCTGCTAAGACCATCAGATCCTCCTAGGTGCTCTCTGCTGTGAGCACTGTGACTGGAGCCCTCCTTGTGCTTGTCTAACACTGATCTGGAACACAGCAAGAATTTTGCCGGTACCCCAAGGGTTCTCTAGTCCTGGTCTCCTGGCATCCCACAGGCTCCAGGGCCGAACTGGGAAGCTATAGTCATCAACCAGCTGAACAACCACAATTTCATGGAGCATTTTGCTGAGCCGTGTTTTGGTTTCCTGACTGGTAAAGAAGGTACAGAGAAAGGAACAGAGAAAGGGCCCAAGGCAAGGTATCAGGCAGCACACCTGCCTCCAGAACCCAAGAAAGCAAGGTCAGAGGTGCAGCCTGCCACCCAGTTGCAAAGATTTTTTTTTTTTTTTTTTAATTTTTAAGAGTGCATGAGCAGAGGGAAAGAAGAGAGAATCCCTGGCAGGCCTCATGCCCAGCACTGAGCCTGTGCAGAGCCCAACGTGGGGCTCGATCCCACAACCCCTCGACCATAACCTGAGCTGAATCCAAGAGCTGGACACTTAACTGACTGAACTACCCAGGTGTCCTGGAGGTTTTTTCTTTAATCCCATTCTCTTTTTGCTTTATTTCCCTTGCTGTGCTGGACTATCAATGCCACCAGATATATAACGGACCAGACCTAGTCCTAGATGAACCCAAGACCGAAGGGTTCATTTAAATTCTATTCCATTTAAATTCTCACTTCAGATTTAATAAAGCTTAAAGATTAGTTATGATTTGGAAATATCCTCTTAAATAATAAGGTAGATACACAGACGTATTGGTTAGCATGTGTGGTTCTGAATTCTTCTCAAGGTAATGCATACCTACGGACATACCAGGCTTCTGTGGGTGAGATTCTTTACAACAGACTCTTCATACCTGCCTCTCTGCCCATATCCCACCTGTCTCAACCCTATTTTATCACTTCGAGGCTCAAAGGATACGATCTAGGAAATGTAGTTCCTGTCTGCTTTCTCTAAAATAGCACCTCTAAATCTGCTACCACTTTGATTATGGGGGTAAGTGAGTTTTATTGCAATGTCACTCAAATACCATATAATTCACCCATTTTGAGCGAACAATGGTGTTTAGTACATTCAGGGTTGGGCACCATCACCCCAATGTCAGAACATTTTCATCACCTCCGAAAGCTGCCCTGGGTGCCATACCAGCCCCTTACCTTACAAACTCCCTACCCCATTCGCTAATGTACTTTATCTCTCTAGATGCCCTAATTCTGACCTTTCATACAGATGCCATCACGTGATCTTTTGACCTGCATCTTTCATGAAGCATGATGTATGGCTGAACAAGAGAGTATTTCACCATACGGATATCCCACTTTTGTTCATCCATTTTTCAGTTGATGGACGTTGGGGTTGTTGCCACTTTCTGGCCATGATGAGTAAATATAAATATTCATGTGCAGGGATTCGTGTGGACATGTTTTAATTTTTCTTAGGTTATAAACAGCTTTGTGAAGCTTGAAGTAAAATGGATTTTCAGTGCCTATCAAAAAGCTATTCCATCAAAAGGTGAGACATAGCCTACTCTTTAGGAAAAATTCCAATCACTTTATTCCCCGCAATAAGCTATGTTTGGTGACATTTTAAAGCAGCCAAGCTAGAATAGAAATCCCCTAACTCGAAGGTATTTTATTGGGCAAAATAAATACCCTCCATTTCAAAGGTTTATCAAATGTTTAAATTGTCATACTCCTTCCTAGTAAACAAATGCATTGGACTTTCCTGATTCCTAGAAATGCCAGTTAACATTACATTTTATTTGCTCAGAGAAATTTTTTAAAAATCCAACCACCCCTCAATAGAGAATCCCATCTGGGGATTTCATCGTGACTCTTCAGGCATTTTGTTTCTGTTTCTTGGATCTGACCTCGAAGAGGCGTTCAGGTTGGCTGGGTAGAGTGTGTCTTCCCTAGTCTCCCATATCCCTTTGCAATGCATGACGCCTATATCCTTTCTACTCTTTCCTTAAACTGTAAAGACCTTCACATTCCTTGGATGTACTATATTTCTCTGCATATTCTGCTTCTTTTAAAAGATACTGAAAACCTATCCACATAAAAATCTGCACAAAGGTGTTTATTAGCAGCTTTATTCATAACTGCCAAAAGTTGGGAGCAACCAAGATGTCCTTCAGCAAGGGGATGGATAAACTTTGGTAAATTGACACAGTATTACTCAGCTCTAAAAGCAAATGAGCCAGCAAGCTATGAAAAGACACAGAGGAACCTTAAATGCCTATCACTAAATCAAAGAAGCCAATCTGAGAAGACTGCAATCCTGTAAAATTCCAAATATGTGACATCTTAGGGTCAAAACTTTGGAAACCACTAGATGAATGGTTGGGAGGGGTTGGGGGAGGGAGGTGTAAGCAGGCAGAGCACAGAGGGCCTTCGGGGTGGGGGCAGGGGCTACCGTTAGGCTCTCATAATGATGGGCACATGCGATTTATCATACACATTGGTCCAAACGCATAGAATATACAACATCAAGCTTGAACCCGAATGTGAACTACGCATCTGGGGTGATTATGATACGCCCGTAGGTTCATCCACTGTGACAAACGTCCCACCCTTGTATGGGAATGTCGATCATGAGGGACGCTACGCAGGTGTGGGAGCCGGGGGCAGGGCACAGATGGGAAATCTCTGTACCATCCGCTCAGTTTAACTGTGAATCTAAACCTGCTCTAAAAAATTAAAGTCTTAATTTAAAAAAATATGTATTTGTATATACATACAAAAGATGTTAAAAATCTTAACTTCTTAGACCGTTCATTCTTTGCATCCTACAGAACTCACTGTAAAAACCTGTGTAAAGACACATTCGAAATCTTTAAAATATCAACGTAAATCTACTGTTTAAAGATTGGGTCAACCACGGAATGCTTCAAAAAATGTTAGCACCTAATTCTCCTGTAGCACCTCCTGCAAACTGGCACTTTCTGCACGTCCCACAACTGATCCTCGAAACGTTGCCAGGAATAAGGTCCTCTTCTGACCATCCCCATGTTACAGAGGAGGAAACAAACACTGAGCAGAAGGACTCAAGTCACACAGCCACTGAGAGGCAGCGGGAGGCTCGGGCCTTGACAGCTGGCCTCACGGTGGCCTTGGGGACTGGTGGGGTGGGGGGGACCCCTGCGGCAGGGATCCTGATATCACCGGTTTCGTGGGTAACCACTCCAACCACCACTCTCAGGCTAAGAAGTGGTGGGTTTAATAAGTAGTTACAAGAAGAGAAGGAAGGAGAAAAGGAGGTAGAAAGGCACCTCAAACTAAAGAGGTGACATGGTCCTCCCGCTGGCTCAGATGTCCTCCACCTCAGCCTGCACTACTGCGCGTGCCTGAGAGAGAAAGGTGCCTGAAAGAGACAGCCATGCTACACTCCAGAGTCATTTATTCTTTACTGGGAGAGGAGGCAGTAAAGCAAGCACACACAGGCTCCCAAATTAAACCCGGTGGACATTTGAAAGAGTTCACAAATACGCTTTTTAAAATACACTATCATCAAGGTGTTAGTGGAGGAACTGTAGCTCAATTATGTAACTGAACCTTTTGATGTCACAGTAATAACATTCTCCAGGAGAACTTGTGAAAGATGCGCTGGGGGGCTGTTGCTAGCCTACAAAGAGTAGAAACTGCTTGGAGCTCAAATCTGCCTCTCCTACCCTCCTGGCCGTCTTTCTAGATCCTTCCAGAGTCCCACTGTATCTGCCCTTCTGTCATGGGCCACTCCCTATTGCCTCGGAAGACGCTACTATCTGCTCTGGAGAGATCCTGCCTTTCTCTGCTCACTTCTCTGGGGTCCTCCCCCTTCGAAGCCAGCATTCAGCCAGCCACTGCTTTGAGGAATGTCTCACAAACCACCTCACTCACTGTGATACCCATCTTGGCCAAGGCGCCAGGGGGGTTGGGGCCTGAAATCTTCATCCTTTTGCATTAAGATACACTGAGCAGAACTGTAGGGGTGGGCAGGGGGGATCCTGACTGGGGCCCAGGGAGCTGGCCTTTCTGCTGATGGTTAGGAGAGGAAATGAACCAGGGGGTGGGGGGCAGAGCACCCTGGGGGCCTCAGCACAAATTCAGGGCAGTGCCTAGCAAGTCCTTGCTCTCCCTGTTCATGCAGTTTCCTCCTCCATAAAATAAATGAGCTGAACAAAAATCATCTAGGGATCCTCACAGCTGTCAGTGTTGGGAGCCTCTTACACACTCCACTGCACCTATGACAGGTGCAAGGGAATCCAGGGGAGACACCGGTTCTGGCTGCAGGCCAGGGCAGAGAGGCCAGGTCCATGAGGAGAGCACACTGGTGACTGTCTTCACCATTCCAGCTCCCAAGATCTCCTGCCACAGCATCCTGGCCATCCTCTCCAACACCTGTCCCACAAGAGACACAGCCCCGTCACCTGGTCACCCCTCTGCCTCTGCAGTGACAGTGCACGAGCTCCCGGCTTGCCCCGCACCCTCGGGTGGTCTTCGCCCCAGACACATGTGACTTATTCCCATCCCAGCGATTTTCTGGGGATACTTCCATTGTGAGAGACATTTGAGGAATCCATGCGTGATTCACCCAACCTGTATCTGCCCCCATGCTAAGATGGGAATCCTGCAAATCAAGGGAGAAGACCTGGAACAGTTGGACCTCCTGCCACCACCACACCTCCCAACCTTCGTGCTTCACCAGCATCCGGCTTCCTCTGCCCCTTTAACAGGAGGATCCTGACTTCTCCCAGAGGTAAATTCCACCATCTGAGCCCGAGGTGCCCCTCCCCCATCGCAATCCCCTCCCCCCCACCCTGCAACTGGTTGTCACCTTGCTTCATTCCCATACTCTGCCCCCCACACCCCTCTCCAAAAACTCCCTCCTCCCTGCCAGCTTTTTAACAACCGGAAACCCTTTACTTTATAGCAAACACACACAAACACCCCTCCTCCCCAGCCGCACACCTGGGAGTGATGAGAGACGTGGTCACGATGAAGACCGGTTCAGAGGCCACAGGAGTGACCCACATGCAGATGAACTCAGGCGCCAGGGACATTTTAATTATTTGACTACCATGACAGTAAAGATAACTTTGTTGTTTTGTTTCTTTAAACTGTGATGAAAATCAGCTTTATTACTAGCACATTGTCCCACAGATTTTATTTTTTAAGATTTTAATTATTTGAGAGAGAGAATGAGAAAGAGAGAGAGCATGAGAGGAGGAAGGGCAGAGGGAGAAGCAGACCCCCTTGCTGAGCAGGGAGCCTGAGGCAGGACTCGCTCCAGGAACTCCAGGATCATGACTTGAGCTGAAGGCAGTGGCTCAACCAACTTAGCCAACCAGGCACCCCCATCCCAAGGACTTTAAACAGAACTTCATAATGATCCTCGCAGGGAGACAGATCTTTATTGTATCCTATCATTGTATTTCTTAGGCTTTTCAATGTTGACAATTTAACCAACGATCAGGGAAAATACACCCGATCCGCTGACACACCCTGGTCTTGGACTTCTCAGTCTCCAGCACAGTGAGAAATAAGTGTTATTTATTAAAGACATCTTCAATTAGTTCTAAGAATATTGTCTCATCAGCCCAGCTCAGAGAGAGAGAGGAAACAACCCCAGAAAGCAGGAAAAGCTGGGTGCCAACACAGACACTACCACTCAGCTCAGTGATCTGGATGGGGTGCAGAACACCTCCCAATGGTATTACACCAAACCGTGATTTTCTGGGACTGCAGTGCAGGTAAGAAGCGTTATTAGAGTTCTCTGGCCGACTCATTATCAACCACCCCAGCAAGAAGCTACTGGTAAATTTCTACTAATGCAGCCCCCGAAGATTCAGGTTCTAGGAGAACAGGAGAGGACCCCAGACTCCCCTCCTCTGGTCAGTCAAGATCTGTACTCCTGGCCAGATTACAGATGTCAGAGTTCACGGGGCTATATGTGAAGTCTAGAATCTAGTCCGATGGCAATCAGAATGAGAAGCCACTGCTTGGGGAACGCTAGTCAGACCGGAAGTGCTAGCTGGAGAAGACAAGACTGAATGGGCATTCCCAGACCAGCCTGCTCTGGCAAGCTGCTCTAGGAGGGAAGCCCTAGGGGGAGACTGAGGGGAGACAGATGTCTTACATCTGTCCCACATCCAAGAGTTTCAAACAGTGGAATGGCCGCCCTCTGGGGAGACGAGAAGTTCCTATCCCAGGCTGGGTGTCCTAATCCTAAAGACGCAGAATGAAGAGCCCTGTGATAGACGATTCAACCTCCAGCTTCGAAGAAGAGAAGTTTCCGTCACCCTGTGCATTTCATAAACACCTACTCTGCAAAATAAGATCCAAGGCGCTCTACAAATAAGGGAATAAAATGAGCAGAGTCATGGCAATGACAGCCTCACCCAAACGGGAAGAAAAATCTCTGCCTCGGATCGCTGAGCTAGAGTTCGGACACGTCGGGTTGTCACGACAGATCGATATGGGCAATGACAAATGGGATAAAACTCTAAGAGCCCCGTGACCCAGCGGGGAAGCAGAACTGGAGCGAGCATGTATTGATCCCTAACCCCCTGACGAAGACCGCTGCCACAGATTCAAACCAGCGCAGCTACACTCCAGTTCACGCACCTCTACTAACACAGTCTCCACAGTCTGTCAGCAGCACAAGGGGAGAAGAACAGCTCTTCTTAGCTGGTAAGGCGGCCAGTCAGAGACGTCACCAGGATCACCCCCACACTCCCTCTGCTACTGGGTGCAAGGCATTGTTTGAAAAGACACCCCATAATTCTAAGTACTCGCTCTTCTCAATTAAGGCAGGTCGTCCCTTATGGGCATTTTATTCTCTAATTCTGGGAGTACAGAGGACCTAAATAATCTCCATTATTTTGGGCTATAGGTGCCCCTCCTCTGGCTTCCAAGATCATTGATCTACAACGGGGGCAGGAGCCAGGAAGGCTCAGGAAGAACTTGATTTTAGGTCCATCCACCGTGCTTCTAAGCGACCTCCACATGCAGCTTCCTCCTGCAGCCTTCCTGCCGCACTCCTCACGCAAGGAAGAGCAAAAACCTCTGCTGTTGGCACAGACCGGGCTGAGTTCCTGGTCACACAGGTGGCCCTCAGTGAAGCCCTCAGCCCCGTCTCACACCGACGAGCACCTGCCACACCTAGAAAGTACGGCCACTGGAGCATCGATGGACTCGATTTCCGCGGGCATGGCCGGGCCAGCGGACAACCTCCCGAGGATTCTCACCAGAAGGCAGGGCTGAGCAGCCCGGCAGAAGAGGCCAGACACGTGCCCTGCTCCCGGAGGGTCCTCTACCTTCGACCAGGCTTTCACGTTTTATAACTTCTTTCTTTGATTCAAACCCGCCCTCAGATCCTCAATTCAGGCCGAGATGTCAGAGGTTAAGAAGTGGAGCAGTACTCCTCTGTTCCACAAGGTCCCTAAACACTGGTCCAGAGACTTTGCTCCTTTCTGAATCCCTTGCAGAGCTTTTAAAAAATAAAGGATTTGGTCCCACCTTTGAGATTCTGATTTGGGTGCAGGGCAGCAGTGGAGGAGGTGGGGAAGACAGTGGGATTCTGATACAGAACCATGTAGGGGAACCTCTGCTTACCCTACCCATGGGCAAGGAAAGACCAGGGCCGAAAGCAGGATTCAATTCCAACCATGCCCGTGATACAGGGCTTCCCTAAGGCGCTCTTTGAGCCAAAATGCTGTCCGCTGCTGTAGACTTATGTGCTAATGTAATCAAAGAGCTACTTAATCAACCACCTGTCTCTCCTTCCTTCCTTCTCAACACACTGAAAGGAGCCCCACGGGCAGCGGCAGGGGGAACCGGGTTCCTCTGTGGGTCAGGAACTAGTCGACAAGTACTGACTTTAGACATGGGCTTGGATGCTCGAAGCATCTGGACATGTAGCCCTGTCAACAAACAGAACAATGTGTGACTTGCCCTCCGTTACTGGCCCGGACCACACACCTCGTTAGCGGCACCGGGCGGGCAGGCTCACGACTCCCCCAGCACCACCACGCAAGTGTTTGGTTCCTGCAGCATCACGTAGTTCCTGCCGCGTAAGCTTCCAGACGCCATCGCCAAAATGGAGTTGCCATCTTTCACTCGGCCCTGAAGGTACTGCGTGTTCTCTGAGGCCGACCTACGAAGGGACGACCACTTTGCTCTGAATTCCCCTTCAGATGCCAGGATACACCTCTGCCCCCAGCATGACCGCCATTGCCACCACGATGCCAGATGCTGACCCAACACTTCCTTTGTGCCAGCAGCCATTCTAAGAACTTTCCATTGATCAACTCCTTGACTTCTAACACACTTGGGAGTTAGATGCTGCACTCTTCCCCATTTTAGAGACGCGGGCACCCGTGCAAAGTGAGCTCAACTTAAGGAGTTCACCTTAAGCCACACGGCCAAGTTTCACGAAGCCTGGCAACCCCCGCCCCTGCCCGCCAAACCACCTTGCTTCACAGCCTCTTCCTTCCCTACTCCGCTCCCGTATGTTGGCAGATGGTTTACAGCTGCTCTGTCCTCTGGGATATAAATGTAAAAACACGCAGTTAGAAGTGAAAAAGAAAGAGTGGTTAACACAGCATGAAAGGCATTACTACAATGTAAATAGAAATGCCACCTCATCGTGCTAGGCTTCACATTTTATTAGCTTTCTTACTGGAAATTATTTCAGACACCTTGAAAAATGAAATCTATTCACACGTCACCACCACTAACAATTCCGAAAGAAACCCATGTGAGGTGCTAAGTTTGACTCTGAGAGGAGGAAAAAAATCTACGTAACAAGAAAGGTGTGTAGAAATCGGCAGGAGCTTGGGGCCACTGGGCACTGCCTGGTGCAGAGTCCATGCATGACAGACTGAGAAGGGGAGTACATACATGTGTCCTCTCGTCCCAGCTGAGGAAATCGAGGTGCATTAAGTGTCCTTGCCCAGGAAGAGGCATGGGAAGGAAGCAGTGAGGACAGAAGGCTAAGTGGGGTCTGTGAGCTAGCCCACCTCCTCACAATGATTCCACAAATCACATCCAGCCAACCCACTGTGTGCAGGTTTTAACAAGATTTAAAAATACAGGTAAGTCCGTAAGTACAACTTCAGTTCTCTTAAGTCATTAGTATCTAAACATTCTGGGAGCATTTCTTTGTCAACAGGAATCCACCCAGATTAACTTTTCTCAATCAATGGGAAAGAACAGGTAATCAACTCATTAAATTTGCACATGTGTCAAGCTAAGGAGAACTACCATATCAGATACGAAAATCAGGATTCCAAAGGATCCACACTCTAGCATGGAATGCAGGTACAATAATGAAATTTCACATCTATAACTGGATTCATGCTCAGGACCTAAGAAATCAATTGTGCAAATTCGGAATGAGGGCAACATATCTTAAAATAAGCTTTAATTTATAGTGACAGAAAGCAGATCAGTTAGCTGGGGGTGGAAAGTTCCAAGGAGCAGTAGGAAACTTCTGGGAGTTAAGGAAATGTTTGTTAACTGAATTGTGATTTTGCTAGTATGCACATATGTCAAAATGTGTCAACTTGTTCATGCGGTTTAATCTGTAACTGTGTTTTTAAATGCATCTACTTCATTGCCAGTCGATTAAATCTAATTAAAGTTGTAATAAAATAGTTCTTGTGCCTGTGTGGGCAGGTGAGGAGAATGAGGCATAGAATTTTAGTGGTTTGCAAACTTATTAAAATTCAACAATATGGACTCCAGGAAACAGGGTTTCAGAGGGGAGAGTGGGGGGATGGGTGAGCCCCGTGGTGGGTATCAAGGAGGGCATGGATTGCAGGGAGCACTGGGTGTCATACACAAACAATGAATCATGGGGCACTGCATCAAAAACTAACGAGGTACTGTACGGTAACTAATAAAAGAAAAAACCTCAACAATATGAAATGGCTTCCCAAAGCCAAAGCAACTCTAGACTCCTCCAACTGAAATTGTGTGTGAAAATTAGCTCTTCATCTCGTTTGGTAGACCACATCCAACGAGCACCAATATCAGAAAGACCGGATGGGATCTAAGGGTGACCACCCCAGGACAGGGTCTGAAAACCACACTGCCCAGGAATGGCTATGGGACCCGGGATCCGGCCCCACACTGGGGAGAGAAGGGACTTCCAGGGACTGCCGCGTGGAAGGAAATGGCCCATCCTTTCCTGTACAGCTTCCTGCAGCTCAGACCCACAGGGAAAAGCAGATGGAGAGCAAGCAGAGCACTGAGCGTAAGAAAAATTTCTGATAATGAAAGCAAAACAAGGGCCATATTCCAGAGACACCTGTACTAGGCACATACAGGCAGAGGACCCACAGTGGGGACACGGGCTCTAGTGTTCTGACAGCACAACCGAGTTCTACCACCCGCACCCCCCCCCCAACTACAGGCTCTCTCCTTTCTAACACGCTCGGACAGGAGCCCACATTCCTAAACTGAAAGATCTTAGCTCTATGATTTTTGACACGGGCCTTAACTCACAGAGCACGCTGGGGACACCAGAGACGGACACCTGACAACAGTCATCACCCCTGTGGCATCATGAGCTAGACAGAGTCCAGTCCTGTTCTCTAAGCTCCTCACTTTAAAAGCAGAGGACAGTATACTAACATGCTACCAATTTCTTTTCACACAGGGAGGTTATCAGCCCCATTCAGCACACATTTCAATAACTTCCCAGAGTCTTAAACATGACAGATAACAATACAAAGAACTGAAGAAATCTAAGGTTACAAAGGGTCAAAAGGCGCTGCATATCTTAGTGCCATGGTGGCCCCTGGGGAGGGAGATGGGCGTGTGCTGACTGGGCAGGAGGGAACAGAGTCGGCAAGTCGGGGAGGAGGGGCACAGGTGAACAGCGTCCAGACGCCCTGAGCACCTCCCAGAGCTTGTCCTACAGCAGCCTAGTCCTGACTGGTCCCAATTTGAAGCCATAATGAATGAGAAGGAAAACCAAATTTCACCCTTCCACCAGGGTTGACCGAAGTGCTACATTCAAAATCAACTGTAAAAATTCAAGTCCATGCTCCTCAATTACTGGCCTTCCCGGTGATTCTGTCACTCACCGTATTCAATCAACAACAGCCAGCGAACCTCCACATCCGCATTCCAGCATTCGCAGAGCTCCACAGCACCATTTCTCGCAGGGCCCAATGTTCTTTTACACTGGGAGGATACCGGGAGCTACAGAGGCCCAAGCATCTGTCCCCAGACATGCAGTAGGCGGTAAACCATTACCAGAGGGCAACACACCCCCACATCCCCCCGCCTATAGCACAGAAATCCCTAACAAGCCACCTTACATCATAAAGTAAGGAGAAACGGATGTCACTCTACTTTAAACTCAATCTCAAAGCAAACTGTGGCTTAGATCACTTGTGTATAATTTTTCTAAAGATCCCAGTTCCCGAGTCTGTAGCTGAAGGGATCCTGCAAAGGCCTGCGTCCCTTCTCAGGTACCCAGAGTTCCCCACCCCAACGACCAAGAAGAAAAGTTATCAAGTCTACTGTTTTGACCTCCAGAAACGGAAGACGCAGAGCCGACTTCCTCTCTCGTGCAACACGCACTTCCAGCCTCTCCCTTCTACTCCTACCATTACCCCTTTAACTCTTCCTTCTTCTTACCTGAAAGGCTTCTAGGTTTCTGGGGGCCCTTTCCCCATGGATACTCATCTCCACACTGCATCCACAAAGGCCTTCAGATGCTCTACAAACTCTTTATCCTTCTAGGAGCACACATCCACCAAGATACCCTCTCTAGGGACCCAAGCAAAATTTACAAATTAGATTCCTTCTCCCCACTGAGCACAGGCTTTCTGCTCTCACGGAGCTCCTCCCCATCTCGGGGAAGGCTCCCTGCCCTGAGGTCTGTTTCACTCACCCACTGGCCCCCTGCCAAGAGTGGGTCCACCTGTGCCCCCTCTCCCTGATCCCAGGTAATAATAGTCCCATGTTGTACTATCAGACACGGCATGGCAACCTGGTAGAGCCAGATGGAATTGTGCACACTCAATTACCTTGGCTATCTGAGCAAAGAAATTTGCTTTGCAGTGTCTCCACTCTTTCAGAAAAATAACACAACTCAAAAAAGGGATCAGACCTGGCCATCCCAATAACAGATCCCACATCCAACTAGAAAGGGCACTGAAACCCCAGTCTCACTGTGAAACCTTAGATGCTTTTGAACTATGAAGGGGAAAGGTCTCCCCTTTGGCTTTTGTGGCGTCCTGAGGACCCAAGTTCGTTCTCCTCTCAAAGACCATCTGGACCAGTCAGTATGCACCACACAGGGAGGCAGTAAGGCTTCTTGGCTATTCAGGGGGCTTCAGGGCAAACTCACCAGGCCTGGCTTCCAGTATCTCCTGTTTACTATCTTCAGGGCCTTGGAAGATTATTCAACATCCTCAAGGTCCTATCCTTTTATCCCCACATAGTGGGGATAATAACTGATAATAATAATAACTGATAATAATAATAACTGATCTCAGAGAATATGTTGATTCTCTGACAGTTACTTAGGTTGTTTCCACCTGTTGAATATGTTGATTCTTTCTATTCTCCCTTGAACACCAATTATGGGCCCTATGGCAAACGTTAGTGATTCTAGAACATGACACTATGCCCCAGTGTCTCAGACTTGGTAACTCCTTATCAGTCCCCACATGGAAATCATCTACAACAGACAAGTTATATCCACAAGACCTAAGTTGCTCACAAGATGCTCCCGTCCTCAGAAATAGTATAGGAGGGGCACCTGGATGGCTCAGTGGGTTAAAGCCTCTGCCTTCGGTTCAGGTCATGATCCCAGGGTCCTGGGATCAAGCCCCACGTCGGGCTCTCTGCTCAGCAGGGAGCCTGCTTCCCCTCTCTCTCTCTGCCTACTTGTGATCTCTGTCAAATAAATAAAATCTTAAAAAAAAAATAGTATAGGAATGTGGAGAAAGAAGATTATGAAATAGGACCCACCAGAGGAAAAATGTTCTTTGAACATTCTTTGCATCCTACTACTTCCTTACCTAATAAGCTTTGAGATGTCTCCATGCTCTAGGCCAGCATTTCCCAAAGAGCGACAGCAGTCCCTTGAGATAATTCCTGAAAATCCTTGTTGTTCTAGGTCTGATCTGCAAACCCAGTCTAATACATCCCCACCTTGGAGACTTGGGGTGCACGTGGACATCACCGCTCTGAGCAGCTCTGGGTTAAAGTTGCTTCATTCTGGATTAACCCAGGATTTCCCAAACCTGTTTGGCCATCTTTACCCCTCTGATAATATCAAGTGCCCCGTTTTCCTAAAGTTGACCCTAGCCTTCATGGGTCTCCATTGCAGCCCCTCATTGTCCAGGCCACAGCCCTACAGACCCTCTCACCATGTAGGTTACACTTACTGGGATACTGGCCCCTGATCGTACCTTCTGATTTTAATAGCTTGAAATAAAATTCCCAGAACACACAATTCACTATTTGGAAGTATACAATTCAAAGGGTTTTAAGTAAATCTGTTTAATTGTACATCCATCCCCACCACCAATTTTAGAACATTTTTAACTCCTTCCTCCACCCCCCAAAAATACCCATAAGCAATCTCTACCCATTTCACCTCTAACCTCAAGCCCTAGACATGTAATAACATGTTCTAGTTTTGCTTGTTCTGTACACTCTTAAATGGAGTCACACAATATGTGGTCCTGTGTGCCTGGCTTCTTTTGCTCAGCTGGCTTTCAAGGTTCATCCACATGGTAGCACGTATCAGGCCTTTGTCCCTTTTTGTCCAAACACCAGTATATAGATGTACCAGGTTTCATTTATCCATTTGTCAGCTGACAGTTACTTAGGTTGTTTCCACCTGTTGGCTATTATGAGCAATGCTATTATGAACATTTGCATAGAAGTTTTTCCATGAACTCCGTTCCATTTCTCTTGGGTATATATCCAAGAGTGGAATTGTAGAGTCATGTGGGTAAGTGTGCTTAACCTCTTGAGAAACTGCCGAAGTATTTTCTAAAGCAGCTACACATGTGACGTTCCCACTGGCAGCACAGGAAGATGTTCATTTCTCCACAACTTCACCCACATTGTCACTACGTCTTTTTGATTTGACATCCCAAGGGGCGTGAAGCAGTAGGTCATCGTGGTTTTGTGACCCTGTCTTTGATGGCCCACTTGTGAGGTGATGATCGCTCCATTCCAGGCACCCAGCTGCCTTCTTCTCACTATGCCCTGTATCAGTTCGTCAAGACGCAGCTTAAATCCCACAGGTTTCTTGGACCATCTGTGACCACCAGGACTCCAAGCTCGATCCCAGTGACGCCATGCATGTACACATCCTGCAGTGGCAGGTGTTTTGGCTGACTAGGGCTTCTCTCCCCAACCAGACAATGTGCTCCTTCAGAGTCCGGGAACGCTCTTCCGTTTTTCAGTGCTCATTCAGCAAGCCGTCTGTCAGATGGCTGCTAGCACACAAATGCCTGCAGTACAACTGAATGCAAGAGCTGAGGTGGAGGTAGGTAGGCTGGAAGAGTGGGCACTCTGGGTCTTGGACTAGGAGGAAGGAGCAGAAGCAGCAAGTCGTGGAGATGAGTGTCCTCTCTTAGAGGGAACTACAGGTTCTCGTGCAGAGGCTAGAACTAATGAATGTGAGGTTTCATACAATTTCTACCTTTATTTTTTACTTGAGAGAGATTTTGAGAGAGAGTATGCATGTGTGACGTGGGGGTGGGGGAAAGGGGAGGGGGTAGGGCAGGGGGTAGAGGGAGAGGAAGAGAAGGAATCCCAAAGCAGGTTCCCATGCTGAAAGTTGAGCCCAATGCAAAGCTCAAGCTCATGATCCTGACATGACCTGAGCCAAAACCAAGAGTCAGATGCGTGGAGCACCTGGGTGGCTCAGTGGGTTAAGCCTCTGCCTTTGGCTCAGGTCATCATCTCAGGGTCCTGGGATCAAGCCCCACATCAGGCTCTCTGCTCAGCAGGGAGCCTGTATCCCCCTCTCTCTGTCTGCCTCTTTGCCTTCTTGTGATCATTCTGTCAAATAAATAAATAAAATATTTTAAACAACAACAACAGTCAGATCCTCGTCCAACTGAGCCACCCAGGCACCACTAACCTTTTCTTTACTGTGAATAGCCATTTACTCTCAAGTCTAACTCTGCTGAATTCAATAGGGGTAGGGGCAATGACTAGTTGCTGGCTGTATCTATCCCTCTGAGCTTTGACAGGATCCCCCAACCCCCTCAGAGCATCAGGAGCTGGAAAGTCTCTGATGCGAGCCACATCAAGAAAGAAAATCTGTAGGGTCAACTGAGTGTAGACAAAGCAGGAAAGAACAGCCAATGAAAGAAATGTTTCTCCAACAAGTGGTGTTAGAAAAATTGAACAGCAACATAAAGAAACTGGACTACTTTCTTATACCACACACAAAAATAAACTCAGAACAGACAAAAGTTCTAAATGTGAGACAGGAAATCATCAAAATCCTGGAGGAGAACACAGGCAGCAACCTCTTTGACCTCGGCCATAGCAATTTCTTACTAGACACATCACCAGAGGCAAGGGAGATAAAAGCAAACACGAACTATCGGGGGGATCCATCCAGATAAAAAGCTTCTGCACAGACAAGGAAATAGTCAACAAAACTAAAAGGCAGCCCACGGAATGGGAGAAGACATTTGCAAAGGACATATCTGATAAAGGGTTAGTATCCAAAATCTAAAAAGAGCTTATCAAACACAACACCCAAAAGCAAATAATCCAGCTAAGAAATGGGCAGAAGACATGAACACTTTTCCAAAGAAGACATCCAGATGGTCAACAGACACACTAAAGATGCTTAACATTACGTGGCATCAGGGAAATACAGATCAAAACTTCAATGAGATACCACCTCACACCTGTGAGAATGGCTAAAATCAACACAGGAAACAACAGATGTTGGCGAGGATGTGGAGAAAGGGGAAGCCTCTTGCACTGTTGGTGGGAATGCAAACTGGTGCAGCTACTCTGAAAAACAGTGTGGATGGAGGCTCCTCAGAAAGCTAAAAATAGAACTACCTTATGATCTAGCAATTGCACCACTAAGTGTTTACTCAAAGGATACAAAAATACAGATCTGAAGGGGCACCAGCACTCCAATGTTTACATCAGGGTTATCAACAATACCAAACTATGGAAAGAGCCTAAGTGTCCATCAACTAGTGAACAGATAAAGAAGATGTGGTATAAATACAAATCCACACACATACACACACACAGGAATATCACTCAGCAATCAAAAAGAATGAACTCAAAAAGAAAAAAAAAGAACAAACTCTTGCTATTTGCAAGGACAAGGATGAAGCTACAGTATATTATACTCAGCAAAATGAGTCAGAGAAAAACAAATACCATGTGATTTCACCCGAGTGGAATTTAACAAAATGAAACAGATGAACATATGGGAAGGGGAACAACAACAACAAAAAAGGAAACAAACCGTAAGAGACTCTTAATAGAGAACAAACTGGGAGTGATGGCGGGAGGTGCGTGGGAGATGGGCTAAACGGGTGGTGGGCATTGAGGAGGGCACTTGCCATGAACAGCACTGGGTATTATATATATGGGATGAATCACTAAATTCTACTCCTGAAGCCAATACTATACTCTATGGTAACTAACTAGAATTTAAATAAAAACTTGAAAGAAAAAAAAAGAAAAGAAAATCAAATCCCCAGTGAATCAAGAGATATAACTGCTGAATCCAAGGCCAATGGAGTCACAGTCTCCCAATACCTCAAGTCATTAACTTTGGTTTCTTACACTGATTACTTCACCCAGCTGTTCCGGTGATCAGATGCAAGGCGCACTGTGCTAAGCTGTGGCTACTTGAATCACAACATTATTTCAACAGCTACTGATAAATCAAGGAGGAACTCAACCCAGTCAGGAAGTATTGTTTAATGAATGTGGTCTAGCATCTGGAAATGAGAGACAAGGTCCATACTGGAAATACAGCAAAAACTTTTCTGCCCAACAAAGATTCTGTTGGGGCTTCCAATGTGTCTCTCGAATCAGTAAGAAACCGTAAGCTGCTGACACCAGAACATTCAAAAATAGCTCTCTCCCATGGCCACACATGCTGGACTTAATGCTTCTAATGCGCGTTCATGAGCAAAAATTGCATAAGAATGTCAGCAAAATTATTTGGCTACAACCTAGGACTCAGTGAGTAAAATGAGTATAAACTTTAAAACCCTGAAGGAAGCAATTCCTGGTCCAACTTTAACATCCAAACCCCTTAATTGTGAAATTCATAAACCTAGGGCAAGGCTGTATCATCACCACCCTGTAAAACTGCATCCCCTTCCCTCTAGTGCATGTGAACATGGACCCAAGCAAATGAAATAACCCAAGTATCGAATAACCATGCACCCAGCTCCAGGCATGGAAGGGAGGAATGGGGGCATTTAAGCAGGAGGATCTATGGTGTGAAGAGCTCTGGAGGCTAGGAGGCTATCAGGGCACCCCAAAAAGTCTTCAGTAAAAGAACCCCAGCAACTTCTGATACATCTAAGTGCAACTGGGTAAGAGGAGAATGGGACGGAAAACAATGATAAACGACATCCATCAAGAGACAAGTCAAAGAGCTGCTAGAACTTTTAGTATAGTAGAAAGTCATCAGAAACAAGCCACACTCGTGTGTGTGTGTGTGTTTTAAGATTTTAGAAGAGACACAGAGAGAGAGAGAGAGTGTGTGTGTTATGTGCATGCATGCTTTTGAGTAAGGAGAGGGGCAGAGGGAGACAATCTCCATCAGACTCCCCTCTGAGCAAAGAGCCCAATGTGGGGCTCGATCTCACAGCCCATGAGATCATGACCTGAGCCAAAACCACAAGCCAAACACTCCAATGACTGAGCCACCCGGGCACCCCTCACCTTCTGTTTTATAACCACAAAGAAGACATCCTCCAAAGAAAGGAAGACAGTTGAAGACTCAACGCAAGTGATTCTCCCAAAGCATGGGAGCCTGTCCCAATCCCAGGTCTTTCTCCACTTTGCCATACTCTTGACCTCCCACAGTAACACCTGAGTGGGGCTGCATACTAAAACACCGAAGCACATTAAAACCCATTCTTCTCTCCACATGTCCTGACCATGAACCATGCTTTCCGTCAGGAGGTTTGCATCAATAAGTTATCAAGCTAAGTGATTTCTAGTCAAGCCCTGAAGTAGATTAATACAGTATGTAGTCTTCTTCATGGCATTAGAGTTGTCAAAGGTAGAGACCATTTTATCCCCCCAGGTGCCCACCACACTTTAGAGAAATAAAATGGTTATGGATCATTCTGTTTGTTGAATTGCTCATCCCTCCCATTACTGCTCACATTGAACATGGTCAGTAAATATCCATAAGGAAGCAGAAATTTTTCTACACTGAGTTATACAATCAGCAAGGCAATACTAAATCAGGAGAGAAGTCTACAGAACAGCCTTCTTTCACAGAAACTTTCACAGGGCTGAAAATGATACCCTGAAATCCACTGAAACAGATCATCTGAGACGGGATTCCCCTCTCACGAAATAAGCCAAAGCAGCCCTCCTCCCCACAAAGGACTTCCCTAAGTTTGCTAGCTCCATAAGGAGTTCTCCAGAGATGGCAAGAAAGATTTGCTTGGAAAGATCCAGCATGTTAGCATTAATAGGAATATGCATTTCTACCAAAACGTCGGTGAATCTATCTAACCCCACCTTATGCCTGAATAGTTCAAGACCATTGGTGTGGTGATTAGTTTTACATGTCAGCTTAGCTTGGCCTAGGACCCCAGTATTTGGTCAAGCAGTAGTCAAGGTAGTGCTGGTGAAGAGATTAGCATTCCAATTGGCAGGCTATCTTTTTTTTTTTTTTTTTTTTTTTTTTAAACCCATGACCCTTCATAATGTGGGTGGGCCTCAACCAATCAGATGAAGACCCTAAGAACTTAAAAAAAAAAAAAAAAAGTTTACCTTCCCTGAAGATAGAATTATGACAGCAGACTGGCCTCAGACTTGAAATACAATATTCACTCCTCTGGAGGTCTCCAGCCTGCCAGCCTGCCCAGCAGACTGCACAACCACAGAAAACCATTCCTTAAAATAACCCACAGACCCCTCCCCAAACACACACATTCTCCCTCTCTTTCCCTGCTACTGGTTTGTTTCCCAGCAGAACCCTAATAGAATCACCTAACCCACTTTCCAATGAAACAGACCTGTACCCATCTTTCAGAGCTTAAAAAGGGGGGGGGGGGCAAAACAGAGGAGATTGACTTAAGTCTCTAAAGAGAACTCTAGACCCACTATACATAACCCCTGTTTTAAAATTCCCATTTCAAATGCTTGGTAGCTCAGGAAGTTCTCGGAGTCCTGGTTCCTTCAAAGGAAGCAAGACTTCAGCGGGATCTGTGAAACGCATGGTAAGCTAGCATGGTGAGGCTAGAAAATGAATCTGTTACCCCAGGAGGGGAGGCAAGCAATCTAAAAGGCAGGCAAGGACAGAGGAAATTGCAAGGCATTTGTTTTTGTCATTTCTCAGAAAAACTGAATGAAGTCTTAGGAGCCCCTGCTCCTCAAGGAGAAGTTCAGGTTCACAGGATGACAATGACGACAAGGGGAAAGGCAGAGAGAACTAGAACCTGAGTTGGATCTGTCCCCAGTACTTTCACGCAACCCCAGAATCACCACTCGACCACTGGGCAAAAGCAGCCAAGGAAGGAGACACTTCCCTTTCTGCCCTCCGACTACCCAGGACCGCCGGGCTGAAGTCTTTCTTACCTGGCCATCTGCTTGTAGGCTTCTTCTGCCACAGCAAAGATGTGTGGGTCCATGTCCCCCATGTTTTGGCCGCTGTAGGCATAGATGACATCTTGACCATAGATTGGCAGCTGCTCATAAGGATTAATGGCAACCAGCACGATCCCTGCAAACAGAGAATGCAGTCAGATTGCTGACAGCAAGACGGCCAGCCGGCACAAGTCTTTTAAAGGCCTTGTTTATATACATCAAAACAAAACATGGAGTAGGAAAATGAATCACAACCAATCACTCAACTAAATCAAGATGTGTCTGAGTCTCCACCAGGCACTGTGCTAGGCTTCGGCGGAGAAAAGAAAGCCGGGCCTCCAAATACCCTATAGTGTTGAATAAGCATGTGTGCGTGCACATACACAGATGCTCAGCAAACAGCCCTCCTAAAATACACGTGAAGTGCTGCACAAGCAAATCTTGTCACAACCGGTGTTAACTAGGGGATGCTGGTGAATTACTTGAACTCTAGGTGCCCCAGTTTCCTGGACTATAAAACTGGGAATCCTAATTACCTTCACCTGCTTGTCTTGCAGGTAATGATTAATAAAGAACTCTTGGACCAGCATCTTGCATAGCAAGCACAGAGTGTTAGATTTTTATTAGCTCACATTATTTTATATCATGTATTATTTTTCACTTCTTTAAAGAATGTTTTGTATCTCCTGAAAGTATGTCACAATGACGGACTCAAATACATGTTGCATGAAGAGTCAGCAAACCATCGAATACCCCCGATCTTTCATGGAAAGGCAAGGTAATATTGGAGAACATACAAAGAAAAATGAAATCCCATCTTCAAGAAATTCATGCCTTTTTCTTTCCAATAAGAGCACAGTCTGGATCTCAAGAAAACCACTGACAGAGGTACCAAAAAAATGGGAGCTTTTCCAGTCATGTGGGAAAGTGCAAGAATGGAAAGGTCATTGCCAAGACGGGAGATCTCCTACACGGTGTTCCCCTCTGGTGTTTGAAAAGGTACACGAGTCAAGAAAATGAGAAGAGAATGGGGAAAACATCTGCCCCCAAAAAAGTATCTGATAAAGGAGTAAAATATCCAAAACCAATAAAAACAACTCTTAAAACTCGAGGATCAGAAAATGATCCACCTGATAGAAAAATGGGCAAAAAATCTAAACAGAGACCTCCCCAAGACCCAGAGACGGCAAATAAGCACATCACATTACCACCAGGGAAGTACAGATTACAGCTCTAAGGAGATACCGCCACACACACATTCAAATGGCCAAAACCCACAACACAAGACAACACTGAATGCTGGTGAGGATGTGGAGGAATGAAAGTTCTACTTCGTCGCTGGGGGAGCACAAAATGGTACAGCCACTTTGGTGGCTTCTTACAAAACATGCTGTTACTGCAGAATTCAGCTTTCACACTCCTTGGTATTTATCCAAAGACGGTGAAAACATTCTATGACACTAACACCTGTACATGGATGTTCATGGCGGCTTTGACAACAGCCAAAACTTAGGCAACTACGAGTGCCTTCCACAAGTGACTCAAACTGTGACACACGCAGATAATGGACTGTTAGTGTTATAAAAGGGGGCTTATCAAGGTATGAGAAGACATGGAGGAAACTGAAACGCCTGTTACTAAGTGGAAGAAGCCAATCCAGAAAGGTCACATGATTCCAACCCTACACTAGCCCACAGAAGACAATATGATGGTGGCAGCAGGGAAGATCAGTAGTGGCCAGGGAATGGGGGGGAGGGAGGGATGCACAGGTGAAGGCCAGGGGATCGGAGGGCAGTCAAACTACTGTCAGGGTACCATCATGGTGGATCCATGCCGTCATGCATGTGTTCAAACCCACAGAATGTCCATCCACCACGACTGAACCCAATGGAAACGAGAGACTTTGGGTGATAACGATGTGTCAGCGTGGGTTCTTCGGTTGTAACAAACGTATCGCTCTTGAGCAGAATGTTAACAGGAGGTGAGGCTGAGCATGTGTGGGGGAAGGGGGTGTTATATGGGAAATCTCTCTCTCGTACTCATTTTCGCTGTGAACCTAAACACAGTTGCTTTAAAAAGTCTAATTTAAAAGGAAAAAAACATACCAGAATACTTGGAATCATCTGGTGTACTACATTTCAGGCTAAGGGAGAGAAAGACACCCACCAAGTCTTCAAATGGAAGTCTGTCCAAAAAGACAACCTGGACTGAAAAGTAACACCTAGAACTGATATATTTCTCCTAAAACTAATGACTTGGAGGAGTCTCTCAAAAACAGCCTTAACATGTTGTCCTGCTTGTTAGAGGGCTGTATAAAAGTCTAATTCATGTAGCATTTTGGTATTTCAGTATTATACTCCGAGGTCACATGTTTTCCTAAAATGTCTCAGCCACTTTCAGAGCAGAAGGAAGTGCTTCTTGAGGACTCCATATCCTGTGCCATGTTGGTCACTCTGAACAGTTGACACCGGAGGGGTCAACTCCAATTTGGAGAATTATGTACCAATACCAGGGGCTATTTTAGAAAGGAGGACTTTAAAAAGTGAAGCTGATGGTTTTGTTGTTGTTGTTTGGGGTTATTTATTTATTTATTTATTTATTTTTAAAGCCCAACTTGTTGAAGTCTCTGATAACTGATGGTCTTTTTCAAATAGGCTTCTCACCAGCAATCAGGTTGAAGAAGTATTTGCGAAACTACTTCTCAAGCACTGAAGTCTAGCAGAAAAGCTCAGGGAACTTAGGAGACAACCAACCAATTCCAAACCGAAGTGGAATAATATCACAGTGCAAAAAACCCTGGTCCTGAGGCCTCCCTTGTGATCAACAGAGAAGACCAGGGCTCAAAGCACAGCAGGGACGACCCCCACCACCACCCCCCAAAGCAGCCACAGCCTGACTGCTCAGCCAGACCCCAAAATGGTTTGCTCCTCAGACAATCATGGACAGGCCTCCCCAAAATGGTTTGCTCCTCAGACAATCATGGACAGGCCTCTGGTTTTCACCATACCACTTCACACTCCCCAGAAAAGAAAAGAAAAAAAATGGAATGCAGGAAATTGAGAAGTTTCAAGAAAAACAAAAATGGAATTTATGGACTTTTGTTTTAAAGCATTTGTCATGTTTTCTGCTCATGAATTCGACAAATATTCATCATGCACCATGTTTGTACACGGCAAGGGAGAGGTCAGACAAAGACAGACTATCTTAGGCTAGAACAGAAGCCTGCTAGGCATCGGTTTCCGGGGGTGTGCCCAGTGATGGCACAGACACCCGAGCTAGGACCCTAGAATGCCTCTACTGCTTTCCTACAGACCCCAGACTACGCCGAAGTCAGTCAAGCCACACCGTGTGGTCCATTTCTTTCCTGGTTGAGCTGTGATTTCGTCCCACCGAGATGCAAGGTGGCCTAATTAAGCACATTCTCTGATTGCAAACCCTGCAAGGGTCTCGGATGAGAGGTACTTAGGAGAATGCTAGTAGGATTCCTAACTATTAGAGCTGAACACGTACAGTCTGAAGATCCTAAGTCCTTTCAAACCCATGCAGACAACAGAGGCACACCACTTACCACAGTAAGTGTAGATATGGTTCGACTCCAGGAAACGGACCTTTAAATTGTGCAAAACTGCAGGCTCGTGTAGGTAGCTAAGGGCAGTGAGGTCATTTTCTCCCACCAGGATATCTGGATTCCGCAGAAAAGGCAGCTGGTTGCTTTGGACATCAATGGGGTATTCCCGAATCTAAAGAAATGCATGTAATAGACACAAAAAGGCAGGGTTAGGAAGCATGTAGCCTGCATTCGCTGTCCTGTCGGCTAGGGTTACTGCGCTCACATGATCCTGAGTGATGGAGACCAATAACCCATTCTAAAGAAGGGCCAACTGAACGGAATGTTCATCTTGCCATAAGAGATGCCGAAAACTTGCTGGTGACATAATCCCAATGTATTGAGATAAAAAATGAATAACACTAGAGATTTGGAAACACAATGAGATTTAATGACATATTCTACTGGCTTGTCGAGCTCCTCCATAGTGGGTCTTTGGTTGTGGTTGCAATAGGAGTACTGCTCCTTCTCCCAAGCAGCCAACTTTCTTTGCTCTCATTTAAGGCTCTTGCTTTCCTCTCCTCATCAACTGACCCATTCCCTTTTTATTGGGATTGCCTTACAACTAACTGCGCTACATGAATGCCCTCGAGTTGTACATCTGTTGCGCGACAGGCCGACTGCAAGCTACTCCAGAAAAATCATTTCACTTTAACATGTGTCACCAGGGAGTCTCAAATGCAAGGTGCCATCCTTGTGACCCTAGCGTGACACTTAGATGGGAGTACTCCGAAGATGTTTATTGACAGGACAGACTTATAACTGACTTATGTATATAAATATTCTATGTAATAAAAAGATGATGTTCTTTAGTGTTTAAACAGTAGACTCTTGGCTTGGGTTACCATGTTTTATCTAAGTTTTTTCATGGTGTTCTTTAAAATCTAAAAACTTGTAAAAAAACAGTTTCTCAAACACTACTTATGTGTAGGCAGAGTCTGGGGTGGGACCCAGGAATCTGAAATTAAAAAAAAGAAATCTACAAGTAGCTCTGCAACAGGTGGTCTATAGATATTTTAAGAACCACTCTTATATAAGCCTTTCAGGAAATTCTATGGGCATAGCCTC
Source organism: Mustela nigripes (assembly GCF_022355385.1). Lineage (NCBI taxonomy): Eukaryota > Metazoa > Chordata > Mammalia > Carnivora > Mustelidae > Mustela > Mustela nigripes. The sequence continues at coordinate 67,591,602 of NC_081564.1, forward strand.
AATTTACTGGAATAAATTTTTTTTTCCCCAAAGAACATAAATATCAATGTTCTCTCTTGCCCCACTTTTAGATGGTCTTGCACAACCAGATCTTAAGGTATACTATAGTCAGCACATATAGGAATGGTGCTAAAAATCGGCAGACAGACAAAATCTAATAGCAGATCCAAAAATAAATGCAGACACAGAAGGAAAATTTGTTCATAACACTGAAGTTATTAAAAGGAATTTTCCTTCTAATTGCAGCAGGTAAACTTGAAGCTGTTTAGAGAAGAAGAACTGAACTTGTGTTCTAGTCTCATTCCCTCATACAAAGTAAGTTTTAGATAAAACAAAAGAATAAGACCAAAATGAGAAAGAAAATGTAGTCCGGTAGTTTTAAAACCTTCAGAAGGAAGTACTTTTAAAGAATGATGGGAAAGTCAGAAGTATGTTGCAAATTTTTGTATTTTGACGATCAGTAGAATTTTGAAGCCATCATAAAACACAACACATGCAGAGTAAAATGAGAGAGGGGGAAAAGGATCTTGCATTACATAACAGAATTAAACTTAGTAACCGAAGTTTTAAGAAGTCAAACAGAAAACTAATACCCTGGGATACCTGGGTGGCTCAGTCCTTTTAAGTGTCTGCCTTTGGCTCAGGTCATGGGAACCTGCTTCTCCCTCCCACTGCTTGTGCTTTCCTTCTAGCTCTGACAAATAAAATCTTTAAAAAAAAAAAAAAATACCCCAACAGAAAATTATGTATAGGATACAAGCCACACACACACACACACACACACACACAAAAACTACAGACCACATGAAAAACTATTCAATGGCCATTAACCAAAGAAATGCAAATAATAGATCAGCAACACCATTATCCACCACATAAGCAAAGGTATAGAAACTGCTAAGACCTTCAATAGAAAGGATGTGGCCACACAGGTGTGCTGTGCCCAGGTTCAGATGGACTGACCTTTTATTTTTTTTTTATTTTTTTTTAAAGATTTTATTTATTTATTTGACAGAGAGAAATCACAAGTAGAGAGGCAGGCAGAGAGAGAGAGGGAAGCAGGCTCCCTGCTGAGCAGAGAGCGGGACTCGAGCCCGATGCGGGACTCTATCCCAGGACCCCGAGATCATGACCTGAGCCGAAGGTAGCGGCTTAACCCACTGAGCCACCCAGGCGCCCCTGGACTGACCTTTTAGAAGGCAGCTGGCAACAGCCCGTCAGACCCTTTCATGAATAGACTCTTTCTTGGCCTCAGGAGACCATCTCGCAAATGGGCAATGATCTCAACAATCTATAAATCGTGAAAGTTAAACCTGACATACAACTGTGTTTACAGACAAGCAGCTACCCACAGCATCCTGCTGAATTTATGAAGAGAATGAAATACAGCAACATCCCCACAAATTAGCAACAGTTAGCCATGTGAGTGAGGTTTTCTTTGTATACGTTCCTATTGGGTGGGGTTATGTATGTGTTGGTGTGTGTGTATCAAGGCTCTTCTTTTTGTGAAAAGGTCTTTTACCAAGTTTACTCCATAGAGGAGAGCAATAAACTAGCTATCACTCCCTAGCAGGATACAGAATTTCTAGAAGATGGGCAACAAGGGGAAATGGAGTTGAGATTTTAAGTTCTAGAGGTGATGGCTCTCCCCCACCCGCCACCCTTTGCCTCTAGCTGGGATCCTAACTGCACCCTCCCTCTCGCTGAGTCTGTCTGTAGACCTCCCCGCAGAGATGTCCCCGCCCCTGGAGCGACAGGTCTGCTCTGCATGTCCTGTGTGGCTCCGCACCCCACGCCCAGCCCTGGTACGCAGCCCAGGACACAGCCAAGTACAGAACCACAGCCCAACCCCTGGTTGTTCAGATCAGAAAGCAGGGACCTGAGCTCTGAGTCTTTAAACCCTGAGACAGAAATGCTGGCATTTCATTTTTCCTCAGATGGAACACTCCCTCGAAAACTCTCCTCCAAGTGCACAGAGGGAAATGCATATGCAGTTTTGTGAAAATAAGGTCCACAAACAAGCCAGTGGTGCCGGTTACAGGAGGACTGGAAAGTCAACATGCCCCGAGCCACAGCAAGGCTGGAGGAGGTGCGAGTTCAGCATCTAACGGAACAGTGTCTGGGCTGTGAGTGCATCCAGGGGGAAGCAGGGAAAGAGAGACTTAGGGGTTTTCTTTAATAGGATTTTGATTCTAACACTGCTGTTAGTATCGAACGTTCATGGCTAACATGGTTTTATTTGAAATCTAAGCGTTCAAGATGTGATCAGGGACCATGACAATTTCCTGGCACAAAAGACCTCACAATGTAGTAAGTAGGTCCATCGGAGGTGAAGAGGCAACCAAACTTTAACACTCGTGACAAGATTTAATTCTCCGTCACCCTCCCATAATGAGCAGGTCTGCTCTGCATGTCCTGTGTGGCTCCACACCCCACCTCACCCCGAGATGAGGAACTGATGGCCATCTCCAGCTGGTCCTCACCTAGCATATTTGGACTAGTAAAAACTTGAGAATATAGAGGAAGAGGTTAGGGGATTAGTCCATACTTGCCCTTTCCAATAGGCCAGCACGTGTGGCTATTGAAATTAAATTCACTGAAATTAAACACAATCAAAACTTCCATTTCTCAGCCCGCACGAGTCCCATTTCAAAGGCCCAGTGGATACCTGTGGCCAGTGACTACCTCACTGGCCAATACAGACAGACCACAGTCCACTGTACCAGAATGTTCTTCTGGAGAACATTGGTCTAGATTGTTTTACACTCTATGGGTCTATGGTTTTAGAATACTTAGTAGATGCTCAAAAATTATTAGCTGAATGGAACACTGGATTTTTTCATGACCTCTCTCATATCAACTCATACCCGTGTTATACAGAATTACATAAAGAGAACATGATCCTAGAAATACCCTTGCGTGACAACTACCAACACAAAGATTTGGGGCTAAGAAGAAGCATGTATGGTAGATAAAGCCAATTTCTTTCTCCTACTCTACCCACAGAACTAGAGATCCAGAGAAAAGGAAGCTAGTACTAATACGGGTAACAGCTGGCAGGGAGTGGGTGTTGACCCTGAAGGGCTACACATAGCGTACTCTGGCACCCAACTAGAGAAGTCAAAATGGGCTCAGAACCATGGTGGAGCTTTTAGGTATGGTGTCTACCACGGTACATGTTCCTGGTTTGAGATGTCGGCAAGAAACTCGGAAGTAGGGGCCCAAGGGGGTTTCAGAAAGAGTGTGCATTTAGGAGGAGTATGAAAGGTACACTGGAGGTAGAGGCCAGTATGCCACCAAGTTGCTAATAGATTTCTAAAGATTCCTGGCCTTGACCTTTTCATTTTCTAAATCCTATGCTTACATATGTATTAGATTCATTACAAGTTAAACCAAAAGCCCCCACAAGGATACAGACGTGCTGTTTTCACTGCTGTATAACCAGACCCTGGCATATCACAGCGCAACTGCTTTTAATGAATTGTGAATAAATGGTGATACAAGTAATTAAGGGAAGAAAATAGCCATAAAGGAAAACATAAAAGTTATTTTAAACAAAATGACAGCAGCATAAAAATACAGAGTCCAAGTTAATCTTTTGATTCCAAATTAGCCAGAAACACAGCTTTGACATTCTGCTGGAATCGTGGGGTCCTAGTTTGGCTTTTGACTAGGTGGGTCTCAGCAAAGAAAAATCCAGACCACTTCCTCTATGGGCTTAATCCAGGGTTTACTCAACCTCCACACTATTCACATTTAGGATGGGGAGTGTGGGTGTTGCTGGCTGCCCTGGGCATTCTGGGGTGCTTAGCAACATCCCTGTCCTCTACCTGCCTTAGCAGTAGCAGACCACCCTCCTTAGTTAGGACAACCCAAAACGTATCCAGACACTGCCCAATGTCCCTGTGCTGGGTGGGGTAGGGAGAGAACAGGGAGCAGAAATCACTGCCTCGACCATCTCTGAGCAGAAGCAGCCAGGCAAAATGTCCTAACTGATGGAAAATACAGCAGAGGGATACAGCAGAGGAAAGGGGCAACGGTAACAGGACACAGATCCCTCCAGAGATGGATGCTGGCAGTGATCGCACAGCAGCGTAAGCGCCCTTAATGCCCGTGACGGCACACCTCGGAAAATGGTGAAGACGGTCATTTCTAGGTTACGAGTATTTTACAATAAAAATATTTCCATTGGAAAATTATAGCCTACTTTAGGTAAGATAACTAATTGCATTGGTAACAATATAAATAATAGACCTTTATGCACCATTTGTTCTATACCTTTAAACGTTTTTTGTATATGTACAAAACAAACAGAATAAATACAGTCTTCCTCCCATTATCCTTGCCATCTGAACAAAGACAGCCTCAACTGTGGATTATTGAGCTACTGGAGGCAAAAAATTATTAGGTGACCAAACAAATATTAAAGAACAGAAATAACCAGTAAAATGAAAATCACTTGCACTAAGAAGTTCTACTGGGACAAGCGTATTGACCACTCTGAGCTCTTACTTCACCAGCTGTGCACACAGCTGACATTTCCCTGAACTGCACTGATGAGCCCTGTGGACATTCTCTAGGTGCACAGGTCTGAGTGCGCCAATGGTCAAGCGCAGTGGTCCAGTTCTTCTGCAACATTTGCTTCTGGGCATAAAGAACCAAGCTGGCCATCTCCTGGCTGTAATAGCTTGCGATGTTTGGCATCGTCCTCAGACCTGAGTAAGAGGGCCCCTTCCCTGGGCCCTGCATCTTCAAGGGCTCCATCGTTTTAAACACAAAACAGAAGCTTATGAAAGAATACATGGTCACTCTGCCCCTTGGCATCAGGCTTCGGTGCTGACGCAGTGAGATCTGCAGCCCTCGGCACACTGGGACTAAGCCATTTGGCACACTGGGACTAAGCCATTCGGCCCCAGGGAAACGCTCTTGCACACCTCTTGCTCCACGTTGTCAGGTAAGACAATGGCCGCCAGGTCCTAGCAGGCCTGTGGACTCTAACACTGCCAACACCAGAGACAGATACCACTTCCAGGTGTGGGGAGGAGCCAGGCAGTCAAGATGCTTAGAGTAAATAAAGCAAAGGCAAATTAAATTGGCACATTAATCCTGCCTTTCGGAGGCACAACTGCAAAGAAAATTCACACATGGAAATACCAATACCAGGCCCAGTGTCAGGTCCCCACTTCCCTAGAGGCTCGGGGCTCCAGAGGCCCTCACAAATTAGTACAGTGTTTGTAATCACGGCAACACGTCAAGAAGGAGATGTTGCAATACTTCATGATTCATGTTCCTCTGCAGTTTCTTTACATACAGGTACAAGCACAACATGCTTAAAGACAACAGTTATTTACACAGCAGCCAGATGGAGATGGAAGAGTAGAGAGTCGCAAACATGTTTTTAATATATTAGATGTTTTCGTTTTCAAAAATCAGCAATGTGGGTTTCACGTGCCTGTTGATGAAGCATGTCTTTACTGGCAGAGGCAGGCTCACACCCACCCGCTTGCCTTGGCCCCACCAATGTTCAAGGGCTCGGGTATGTGGAGACACAGGTAGGATACAAACACTGAATACGAACTCCAGGCAGGAGACACGCAGAGATGGAACATACCCAACACCATAAAGGCCATGTGTGAAACAGTCACAGCTAATGTCATCCTTAACAGGAAAACCAGAGCTTTTCCCCGACAGTCAGGAACAAGACAGGGATACCCACTCTAACCATTACTATTTAACATAGTACTGGCAGTCCTAGCCTCAGTAATCGGGCAACAAGAGGAATAAAAGGCATCCAAATCAGCAAGAAAGAGGTCAAACTTTCACAGACAACATGATATTCTATTTAGAAAACTAGAAAGCACCAAAAAATTGCTCAAATATATGAATTCAGCAAACTTGCAGGACATAAAAATCGACATAGATATCTGTTGCATTTCTATACACTAACAATAAAGCAGAAGAAATCAAGGAATCCATTCCATTTGCAACTGCACAAAACACCATAAGATACCTAGGAATAAACCTAATGAAAGAGGTTAAAAAAAAAAAATCTGTACTCTGAAAATGATAGAACACTATGGAAGAAACTGAAAAAGACATAAGGAAATCAAAAAACATTAGATGCTCATGGATCAGAATAATATACATTGTTAAAATGTCTATGTTATCCAAAGTAATTTACAAATTTAATGTAATCCACAAAATACCACCAGCACGAATGGATAAGGAAGATGTGGTCCATATACACTATGGAGTATTATGCCTCCATCAGAAAGGATGAATACCCAACTTCTGTAGCAACACGGACAGGACTGGAAGAGATTATGCTGAGTGAAATAAGCATAGAGAGCAGAGATAGAGCCAATTATCATAAGCAGAAAGAGCCAATTATCATGTGGTTTCACTTATTTGTGGAGCATAACAAATAGCATGGAGGACAAGGGGAGAGGGAGAGGAGAAAGGAGTTGAGGGAAATTGGAAGGGGAGGTGAACCATGAGAGACTATGGATACTGAAAAACAACCTGAGGGTTTTGAAGGGGCGGGGGGTGGGGGGTTGGGGGAACCAGGTGGTGGGTATTGGGGAGGGCATGTACTGCATGGAGCACTGGGTGTGGTGCAAAAACAATGAATACTGTTACGCTGAAAAGAAATTTTAAAAAATAAATAAAAAGACAAATGTATATTGAGGAAAAAAAAAATACCACCAGCATTTTTCCCAGAACTAGAACAAACAATTCTAAAATTTGTATGGAACCACAAAAGACCCCAGATAGTCAAAACAATCCTGAAAAAGAAAGGCAAAGCTGGAGTTACCAGGAAAGTATGGTACCGTCACATAGATCAGACACACAGATCAATGGAACAGAACAGAGAATGCAGAAATGGACCCACAAATCTCTGGTCAACTAATCTTTGACAAAGCAGGAAAGAACATCCAAGGGGAAAAAAGAGTCTCTTCAAAAAATGGTGTTGGGAAAACTGGACAACACGCACAAGAATGAAACTGGAATGAAACTTTCTTACAGTACAAAGGTTAATTCAAAATGGAGGAAAGACCTGAATGTGAGACAGGAAACCAAAATCCTAGAGACAAACATAGACAGCAACCTCTTTGACCTCAGCCACAGCAACTTCTCACTATACACATTGCCAGAAGCAAGGGAAACAAAAGCAAACGTGAACTACTGGGACCTCATAAGATAAAAAGCTTCTGCACAGTGAAGGAAACAGTCAACAAAACTAACAGGCAGCCCACGGAATGGGAGAAGACATTTGCAAAGGACATATCTGATGATGGGTTAGCATCCAAAATCTATAAAGGGCTTATCAAACTCCACACTCAAAAAGCAAATAATCCAGTTAAGAAATGGGCAGAAGACCTAGACACTTTTCCAAAGAAGACATCCAGATGGCCAACAGACACATGAAAAGATGCTCAGCATCGCTCATCATCAGGGAAATGTGAATCAAAATCACAAGGGGATACCACCTCACACCTGTCAGAATAGCTAAAATTAACAAGTCAGGAAATGACAGATGTTGGTGAGGATCCAGAGAAAGGGGAATCCTCTTACACTGTTGGTGGGAATGCAAGCTAGTGCAGCCATGCTGGAAAACAGTGTGGAGGTTCCTAAAAAGTTAAAAATAGAGTTACCCTATCACTCAGCAATTGCACTACTAGGTATTTACCAAAGGATACAAAAATACAGATTTGAAAGGGCACAGGCACCCTGATGTTTACAGCAGCATTACCTACAATAGCCAAACTATGGAAAGGGCCCACGTGTCTACCAACTGACGAATGGATAGAGATAAATATACAATGGAATATTATTCTGCCATCAAAAAGAATATTTTACTATTTACAACAACATGGATGGAGCTTAAGTGTATTATGCTTAGTAAAATAAATCACTTAGAGAATAATAAACTTCAGGGCACCTGGGTGGCTCAGTCAGTTAAGCATCTGCCTTTGGCTCAGGTCATAATCTAAGGATCCTGGGGTCAGCCCTGTGTTGGGGTTGGTGGGTGGTCCGTGCTCAGCAGGGAGTCTGTTTCTCCTTCTCCCTGTCCCCCACCCCCACCCCACCACCCCTTGGGCTCTCTCTCAAATAAAATCTTAAAAAAAAAAAAAAAAACAGACAAATTCCATATGATTTCACTCATACATGGAATTTTTGTTTGTTTGTTTTAAGTAGGCTCCACACCCAGTGTGGGGCTTGAACTCTTGACCCTGAGATCAAAACCTGATCTGACATCAAGTGTTGGCTGCTTAACCGACTGAACCCCCAGGCACACCACCATATGTGGATTTTAGGGAACAAAATATATGAACTAATTACGGGAGGAGGAGGAAAAGAGAGGGAAGCAAACCATAAGAGGCTTAACAGACTGAGTCTTGATGGAGGGAGGCAGGCAGGGGGATGGCTACACAGGTGCTGGGCATTAAGGAGGGCACCTCCCATGATAAGCACCGGGTGTTGTATGTAAGTGATGAATCACTGAACTCTACTCCTGAAACCAAGATTGCAATGCTCACTAGAATTTAAATTAAAAAAAAAAAAAAAAATTAAATGCAAAACCATGGAAATGGTGAATTTCCCCTGCCACTAGAGGGCAGGAGTTACAAGGGAGGTGGAGGCAAGATCCAAGGGCTGCCAGGTTCAGCTCTGCTGCAAGCAAACAAGGAGGGAACTTGGCATCAGCACAGTCTGCCAACTGGCAGAGATGCCCCACCCCGTTTAGAAGCAGCACAGCGGTAAGGGTGGGCACACCTGGCTACTCGGCACCCATCACAGCCGCGGGGAGACAGAGAGGACACTCTCCTTTTCCAAGAAGTTTCCCATTGGCTTGAATAGAAAGTATCTTACATTGTGCTCAGGAAAACAAGCCAGGCACGGGACAAATACGGTAGAACCCAGAGCCATCAAACTCAGACCCCGACAGTGTTAGCAGTACCTGCAGGGAGGAGTGGGGAGTTAGCACTGAATGGAGACAGAGTTTCCGTTTTGCAAGATCAAGAGTTCTGGACGAGGATGGAGGTACAACAAAGTCGAAGTACTTTACGTCACTGAACTGTGCATTTAAAAATAGCTAACGTGGCCAGTTTGATGTTTTGTGTATTTGACCACAACTAAAATGATAAGCGACGATGAAGAAGAAACATCTCAGAGGAACACTAAGAAGCCGGACCACCTTGAGCTGAACACACAAGCAAGCATAAAGTAGAAGCTTGGGGGGGAGGGGGGAGGACACTGTTGTTCCAGAAAAGAACGAACATATCTTCGCCCTTCGCCACCACAGGGAAACCCGCACTCTTGGACTGAGGTGGTGGAAGGATGTGGAGCACTGCAGCTGGATTCCGGCCAGCCTGACACACGAGGACACTCTCAGCTACAGAGCAGAGGCTCTTCAAGCTCACAGAGGCCAGTCCTCCAACTTCTGCCCTCCTGCCTCTGGGCCACCGCTCGCTCAGCTTCGTCGCTCCCAGTGACCACTTGGTCCAACAGTGGCCAAACCACACTCTGCAAGTGACCTGGACAGAGCTGGAGGTTCAGAGGCCATTATTTCTCCAGGGCTGCTGATGTGCACCCCCGGCATCCCTTCTGATCACACGCTGACTGGCCACATAGCAGGGGGGGGGGGGGGGGAGGTCCGGGGCAGCTGCCAGGATTAGTCACACTGGGCAGATTCTCAGCTGGGGAGGCAAGCATCTGCTGTTTTAGCAGCGCGGCAGGTCATTCCTCACTACCTCTGTACAAACCTTTAAAAATACCCACCCACTTAAAAGATCATCTAAAATGAGATATGTTGGAAGAGAAGTCACACCACTCAAGTGGGTGAACTAATTTTATTTTGTTTGGGGCGTGGGGTGGGAAGTTATTCCACAGAGTAAACATGATTCCATCTGTCGGGAATTTAGATTCGCGCCTCAAAAGCAAGAGGAGGCGAGCCATGTCCACCTGCCGAGAAGGGGAAGGTGAGGCGTGCACACCTTGGTGTGAACGTGTAGCTCAGTGTCCCAGTTTTACCGAGTGATGGGCTTGAGGGGATGCAGACAGAGGTTAGTAAGCGGAACTGTCCCATCTTGCTGCCGACCCAGGAGTTAATCGCCAACCACGGTATATACTATGTGAGCAAAGACTAAGACAAGGTCCATTTCTCAAGTAGGTCATTGCTAATGAGAAAGACAAGATCAAGATGCTTGAAGGAAGGAGGAACAACAAGACAGTCAATGATCAAAGGCTAACTGGTGTGGTCCCAACTTTGAGGGCTACTGCAATCTCGGGGGGAGGCCGGGAGCTCCCCGGCCTTCCCTCCACCCAACTCCTGCCCCACGGCAGCCCCTCCAACATAACCCACCCTGAGGCCAATGCTTGCTTTCCTCCTGCCACTTCCCTCAAAACCGGTTTCTCAATATGGAATCGAGAAAGGGGAAAAAAAAAAAAAAAAAAAGTCATTTCCCGTGGCATTCATCTTTCTCAGGAGGACTTATTTCACGGAGCCCAATACCCACATAGCACAAGGCCTAACCTTGTCGAATCTCTGTGCTGTGTGCCTGAAACTCATGTAACACCGTGTGTCAAATGCCCTCCTGCAATGCCTGTTTCTCTCGCAGTCACCCCCCACCATAAGGCCTGCCCACATGACGTGTGCCTGTGTCCTCAGGCCACCTCTCTGACCCCTTCTTCAGAAGGTGCCTCGGGGCACAGGCCTCCTTTCCTTCAACATGCAAAAGGAACACCGTGTAGCCTCAGAGCTTTGTCACACACATCCACCCCTGCCTGGGACACTCAGCACACGCATTCCGCCACCCTGAGTCCTCAATGGCCAGCTCCCTTCCACGACCCCTGCAACTCCCTCAGCACCTTCCCCTCCTCAGCTTGTCTTTTCTGTCCTATTCCTTATCCACCCACCTGTGCCTCACGCAATGGGTCACAGCACTCTGCTGTCCCTCTGTGCTCCCCACAATGGCGGGGCCGCGTACACCCCCAAGACCCCACACAGTGCGAGCATTCAAATATTTGTGAAACGCACACTTCACAGGGAAGGCTAGTCACAAAAGCTCGTGGGGAAAAAAAAAATCCGATGGTGCCAGAGGAAGAGTTCAGGGTTGACTACTTTGTCTTCCCTTTGACTGAAGACACTTGAAGGGCAGCTATAAAGCCATCTCGCTACAGTAGCCCACGCACAGGGAGGGCTCACATGCTGGGCACTGTTCTAAGCACATGTCACATAGCAACTCCTTTTTTTCTCAAAAGACCCCCAGACAAACCATCACTCAAGCGGAACAGATGAAGTAACTGGTACAGAAGGACACAAACTTGCCCAAGGGCACAGAGCTAGCAATGGCTGGGGGTCCCAATCCCCACACAGGCTAGGTCCAGAGCCAGGGCTTCAACCACTCTCCCATGTGCTGTCTCTCCTGGCACCTCCTGCCTCTCCTCCCAATGATGCCTCAGCCCCACGAAGGGAACCCTCCCTTCCCTTCCAAGAAGATCCTTGCTGTGGTCACGAGAGATCTCTCGGTGGCCAACACCAGTGGGCGTGGATTTCTTATGCTTTACCACTTTCACATACATGATCGTCAGCAGGAACAAAAAGATGCCAGGGGCTCAAGCAGCTCTCCTCTGCGGGGGGAAACTCCAGCCCGCAGCAGACCACCCTGCCCGGGCTGGCAGACCCCCATGTGCCCCCGCACGGCCCGCACTTACTGTCCCATCTTCCAGTCTGAGCTGGAGGCTCTTCTCTCCCTCTTTGTAGTCCTTGGTTAATTCAGCTGAGCGCCACACTTCATCAGGGTCAGGGATCCAGACCCTTGTGTACTGGAAGATTAAAATGAGAAAGTCAGAAATAAAGCTTTCACATGTCTACACGGGTATTGCTATCTCGGAGGGGCCCTCTGGAGAATTTATAAAGCCGTCTTGACACATCTTCCTCCCTTCTCATTTCAAAGCACAAGGTGATCTAAAACCCTGACAAGTGAGTAACTCAGAGGACTGGGGACAGAGGGCACTTTCCAGATCCTAAGAGAATGCCACAGATCAATGTAATTATAATTCTGCCAGCAAGATCGCCAAGCCTGCGTCTGCTGATGTCCACCAGAGCTGCGTACCATCGTCTCAAGGGTGGGACAGAAGAGCAGTGTTGGTGGGAACATCTAGTGAGCTAGGATGAGGAACAAAACCACACATGCCAAAGCTGAGACAGAAGAGACCATCCTCAAATCTTGGGAACCTCTGCTCTGACATGCTGCATTCAGGGACAAAGCCATTTTCTTGCAGAAGCGAAAGAAAGTATAAGCAAATTGAAAGTGTATTTACATATTCCTGAACTGCCAGCAACCTCAATTTACTTGTGCATTCTTTAAGCCCAAACACGCACCCAAATCCTGCTCAAGCTCTCCCAGCTGCTATGGGATTTGCATGGTCAGGAAGCCGGCCAACCCCTAGCAAGGAAGAACACAGCCCTGGGGAAGTAAGGCCTCCCGCTCTAGCTGGGGGCTGTCGGCCAGGACTGCATACTGTCCTCACCTGAGAACGTGACAACACAGAGACTGAGTTGCACCTCAGCCCGACTCAGAATCTGAGGGGACAGAAGAGCTCCCACGGCGAGTGTAATGTACAGCTGGGAACCCGCAGCGCAGGGGCACGGACCAGCAGCATGGGGCCGGCGGGCCGGGGCTCTGAGCGCTCTCGGCAGCGTGCCTTCCTTCTGTCCGACACACTTCTGCATTTTATAGGTGTGTGATGGGCACGGGGCCTGTTTGCCTTAGAACCTGGCTCTGTGGGCACACGTGCGCTCACACCTGGTTTCACGGCCACAGAACATCCTCAGCAAACCTGAGACTAACAGCTCTTACGACCAGAAGGCCAGCCGGGACACGAGTCTGGGTCCATAGAACCGACCTGCCGCTCCAAGTCCAGAGCTGGCAGCCCATCCTCGGCCTGCGCCCAAGCAGCCAGCGGGCTTTATTGTGGTCTTGCCTTTTCACAACGCTCTCCTCCAGATGGTCACTGCCCCTTTAAAAAGCAAGCCCCTGGCCCTTACTGCACCGGCCTCGAATTCACCAGCAAGAGGAGTAAGTTGTGAGGCAACAGACTCACGACGCTCATTTCCACCCCAATTTGCGCCCCTGGCACCCCTGATATCCCAGCCCAGGATACGCCGCCAACGTCGTCTTTTGCATTCTGAAAAACCAAGTTCACAGGATCACCTCCCTCCCTCTGAGCTGCTGTAATGATCGTATCTTCCGATACGATCTCGATTCTCGACAGCTTCACAGCGCCTCAGCACTTCGGCATAGACATTAAACGCTCTGAGCCACCTCCGGAGAAAGCTCTGAGCCTCTGCCAACCGGAACTGTCAATGTGGCTTCTCCCCTCGGGTGCCCCTCCTCCACTGTCCTGTAAACCGACCTTCCATCAGCTGCAAGGACTTTTCAGATCTTGTCCCCATGCCTCAGGTGAGGGACCTTTCCTCAGCGACACAACAGTTGTCATCCCTCCGAGCTCACTCCTGGGATCTCCCGTCCAGGCCGAGGGAGCACGGCCTACCCAAGAAATTGTACACAAAGTCTCCACGCTGTGTAAATGGGGTTGGAATGGCTCCAGGGAAAAGGGACAAAAAGAGTAAGGGAAGTCCCAAGAGGAACAGAGTGAAGAGAAGGATGGTATGCGGTCATCGTCATGATGCTGGACATCCTGGAAGCCCCTGGGCCCAGTCCTGGCTCACCCGGGGGCTCCTCTGGGCGGAATCCTGTAGTCCACGTCCCACTCACTGACCTGTTAACTGCCCCAGCACCGGAAAACCTCACTGCCCGGCACTAGCTGCTTACTTCTTATTCCGTGAGAGTCCGTCTATCTGCTTAAATCAGTCTCTTATCTCTCAATAGACTGAAAACAGTTACTGGCAGGAAACAGTCTCTATTCTCCCACAGAACTAAGCACAGCATCAGAGCAGTTCTTTGCTGCTCCAACTGAGGAGCCGAGGCTCACCATTACCTGCGAGCGTGTTAGGAGCAGAGAGCCCCTGCCTCCACCTGCACCCACCGAATCAGGGCTTCCCCAAGTACTTGCTCTTCTGCTGCTTCAGTACGTGCTCATTCTTCTCTCTGTGCACGGCTCAGCAAACCAGAGCCCTGAGCCAAGTCTAGTGTGCCCCTTGCTTTTGTGCAACCCAGGACGTAAGTATGATCTTCAAGTGTTTAAATGGCTATGGGGGAGAAAGAATGATATCCAGACGACAACATGTCAATTACAGGAAAGTCAAACTTTGGTGTCCGTGAAGTTGTTGGAACACAAGCTCACACTCCGCTCACATACAGTCTACAGCTGCCCTGCTCTCGGATGATGGTTGTGTCGTTGTGACACCCCGTGGCACTGAAAGCCTGAAAGGTTTACTATCTGCCCATTACAGTGAAGCTTTGTTGCCTTTCCCTTTGTACACGCTATTTCAGCAGCTCAGAACACCCTTCCCTCACTTGTCCATGTGGGCAGAGTCGGAGTCCCAGGCTCCTGTCCTCACTGAACCCTGACCTTCCCTGTGCCCTCCCGAGTTAGCCCTTACTAACTCTGAGTGGCAGGAACCCCTTCTATGATTAACTTCACGGTTTTGCATGCATTTCTCTTTTTTTTTTTTTAAGATTTTATTTGACAGAGATCACAAGTAGGCAGAGAGTCAGGCAGAGAGAGAGGAAAGCAGGCTCCCTGCTGAGCAGAGAGCCCGATGAGGGGCTCGATCCCAGGACCCTGAGATCGTGACCTGAGCCAAAGGCAGAGGCTTTAACCCACTGAGCCACCCAGGCGCCCCGGCAGGCATTTCTTTCACATCCATGTCACCCCACTATCATCAGGTCTTTCAGATACGCTATTGCTCAGTCTCCCTGGCATACAGATGCTCAATAAATGTTTTCTGAGACAGGAATCCGTAAACAATGCATTTATGAGGCATCAGGTTTCCAGGTAAAAAACACTATGATATGTACCATGTAATCAGGTAAAACATGGAGACTAATCACCTGACTTTATGTCAGTTAGGTGGGCAATTCACATAAAAATACACTCTAAGGAGTGATGGGACCAATTCCTACGGACAGTAATAGCGATTCAGCAGGGACAGGCAAGTCAAGAAAAGGGAAGGCGGCAACAATTGATGCCAACTGAGGACACAGATGGCCAAAGGTTCCCATCATGTTTTAAAGGACACTGTGTATTCCACACCTGGTCAAGCAAGTTCTAGATTCCAATCAAGGAGACATTTCAGCACCTACTATGGGCCCACCGTGCTAGACGCTGTCCTGTTTTCTCCAACCCCACCATAAAGACACAGGTGGACATGTGCTGAGATCAGAGCAGTTCACACTTAGAGCAGCACTAAGTGAATCCTGCATTGTGATGATATGGGATGGGGGACATCTGCAGGTAGGCCTCCCCGCAGCATTCTGCTTCCCCATCTTTATCTTATTTCATGGATTCTCAGCTTAAAGTGTCTCCAAATTACCGAGCAGAGCTGTTTACCCAATGTCATGCACGCACAGTTGATGAGCAATGGACAGGACTGCCAAGGGCAATTTTAACCATGATCAAATTTTGCTTTACATGCTGACTTAGCCAGCAGCCCACCTTCCCTTCCCTCCCCAGAGCTACCCACCCAAGGAAGATCCATTGCCTCTGTAATCCCAAACAAGGCAGGACATGATCGATGCAGAGTAAACAGCCAAGGAAACAGGCTAAGCAGGGAGAGGGGAGCCCCACAGTAGCCAGCAAAGACTGGAGGCAGGCAGGCAGATCGGAGCTGGGGAGACTCGCAGGATTTGGAGGGAGGTTTCCTTTGGATTGTGAAAATGATCTGTAACTAGACAGAGATGGTGGTTGCACAGCACTGTGAATGCATTAAATGCCACCAAGCAGTTGACTTTAAGTAGCTAATTTTATGTTACGTGACTTTCACCTCAATTCAACAAAAATTGTTTTGGTTTGCAGAGGATGCAAACAGCACTGTATACTCCACTAGCATGGGTTCTCCTAATATCTGAGGAAACAGTGAAGTATATTCTTTTTAACAGAAAGCTATCAGTTCTACAGGCCAGATAGAAACTCTCTAGAACCAAGGTTCCATGTTGCCTCTCCTTCAAGGAGTATCTTCTAACAAATCCGACCTCTACACCAGCTTTCCTTGGAGGGAGATTATAGGAAAGACAAGCCTGACCCATATAACCCAATCACAGAGCCACTCATCTTGTCACCCACACCCCCCTTAACAGCGCTTAACTCCATCCTATCTAAGGAGATCCAAGTCTGACTTGGTTATCAAAGAACTTGTGATTTGTCATTTGGAAAGAGCCCTGTGTAGTATCCGGAGAAGGCAGGTCTTTGTGAACAGAGACGCATCAGTATCAAGAACTACTCTTGAGCCCCCAACCTCCAGGGGCCTCTCCTCCCTGTCTGCAAGAGCCTGCAAAGGCAGTTCTCCACTGGAGGGAGTGGCTGCCCAGGGCGGGAACGCTCAACCCTGGCTGCAGGTTAGAACCACCTGGGGAGGCTTTAGCTTCCCCATGCCACGTAATGCATAATGCAGCACACCTATCACATCAATCCCCAGGGCCTGGACCAGGCAGTTCTGTAGCTGTACCCAAGTGCAAGCTCATCTGGAAGACAGCAAGCTTGTTGTTTCACCTGGTAACTGACTGGCAGGCACCGTAGACTTTTACTGCCTATGGCTTGGCATGAAATTCCAGCCTGAATAGCCTTGATCCTGAGCTAAAAGCATAACCTCCAGAAAGCCCTTGCACTAAAATGTCAATGTTGTATCAAAAAGGGGGCAACATTTGCCTATTTGCACTCACCACCATGCAGCAGAGTGTGTGGCTGAGCCCATGGGCTCTAGAGTCAGGCAGCCTGGGTCAGAATTCACACCACCACTTACTAGCCTGGGTAAGCTGATGAGTAAGGTTCTGAGCCTCTGTTTCTTCAGCTCTACAACATGAGTAAAAGTCAGATGTGTCTCACAGGCAGTCCCCCCAGAATGCCATGCAATCCCACATCATCAGAGCACCGTAAGCATCAGACAACGGTGACGACTGCGGGCACGGTGTAACCTCGGAGGCAGGATCCGATGGGATCTTGCAGAGAATCAGCAAATGGAAAAATCAAAAGCCTAAGGCATTTGTAGGTTCCTGGGATCCTTTCAATGTCCTGCAAATCGTTGTTCACAGATAGCCATGCCTTGCCCAAAAATCAATATTTGGATCTAGCCTACTTTCACTTCAAAACGCTGAGAGAAGGGATTGTTAATGCTGGCTGGCATTTAAGAATTATCTGCAGATCTTAAAAAAGGAAAACAAAAACAAAACCAAAACCAATGCCCATGTCCCACACTTGAGTAATTAAGATGAAATCTGAGTGGGGCCCAAAGACTGTTTTTTTTTTTTTTTCTTTTTAAGCTTCAGATCAATGTGCAAGACTTAAAAAAAGAAAAAAGAAAAAAAAAAAATCCCTGTTTCAAGAAGAAGCCTCAGAATCAAAATGGACTCTAGACAAAGGAGAACAGGGACACTGGAAACATTCAATTCCTTGAATAATTGAGAGTGTCACCTCCACACCTTAGACTAAAATAAGTAACTTCAAATACTTTAATCATTTCATCTTAGTTTAAAACTCAAGTTAAGATGAACAGGGTTTTCACTAATCCATCACAGAGAAGAACACTGAGGGTAGAAGGACACGGAACAATTTGCCCAAGTTCACAGTAAGGGTCAGAGCCATGACCAGACAAAGGATCTGTGACCTCAAGTCCTTGCTGTCTCCCCTTCGTGGAGAAACATGAACTTCATTACAGCAGCCCAGGACCCGCTGAGTGTGTATTTTACACAGGTAAAGGGTCTCATAAGCACACATGGAAAAAAGGGTCAATTGCCACTTACAATGACAAGCCAAACAAAGCGACTAGGTACTGTAAGAATCAGGCCGACTGAAGACTGGGTTGCACCATCGTCTTGACCTAAAGCACTGTCCAGGCATTGTCCCCTGGGAATGGACGAGAGGGGAGCCTGCAGCCTGACTTGGTGGCACACTCCATAAATGGCCCGTCCATTCCTCCCCAAGGTAGGGCGCGAACAGAAGGCCCACAGTCCACCTTGTTCACAGACGTACCCTAGCATTACCATGATGCTGCGGTTCGGTGGGCACTGAGATCTTCTCTCCATAACTGAAAAATCAGGGCTCTGGTTCCAGGGTACAAGAGGAGCCCCTTTCGCTACAACTGACAAAGCAGGCAAATAGCATCTCTCAGGACATGAATTATGTGCTAGAACTCGAGATCCAGTATCACGTTGGTTAGCTTCTACCCTACAGGCAAGACAGAAGCCACTGAATTTCCCCATCCAAACCAGACCATGATCAGTCAGAGAGAGCAGCATCAACAAACAGTCGGTGACCAGCAGTGAAGTAAGTGGACAGGCTGTGAGTACCAAAGGGAAACAATTGTTAAAAGGCAGGGAGGGAAGACGTGGGACACAGATGTCACCTGAAGCAGAAAGGATCACACCAGCCTAGGACAGCAAGCGGCTTCCCCAGCCCTGCCTGCAGCCCAAGCATAACGTGCCAAGACGGTAAGCGGAGGACTAGAGCCAGGAGACTAGGGACCTCTCCAGGCCGGAAACATGTGCACCCCTTGTCAAACACACCGCGGTATTCACAGATCAGTTCTTTAAATGGGACTCAGAAAACACAAACACTTTGCAAAGATGTCCTCCATTTGGTGTAAAGGTCCATTCTGAAGCAATACTTTTATGGATGGGAAGAAAAACACTTCCAAACTCAGCCGGCAGTTTCTTCCCAGCACCACCAGAGTAGTCATTCCCAGTGCGTGGTACTTGGCAAGCACGGCCAAGTTGTAGAAACCACGGGGACATCTTAGCTAACTGCCCTTACAGTAGGAAGGAGGTCACGTTTCGTTCTTCTGCATAATGCGGTCTGGAGGACAAAGACTAGATATTTTTGCTCATCTAAGCAGGAGTACCCACTATTCTCTCCACATGTGAAGCCTGAAGCTCACATTCATGGGCCCAGACACAAGCTGGATCCTAAAACCCTGTGCTGATGATCAGTCTCCCGAACTGGGAGTGGGGGTGGGGTGGGGGGGTGGAGTAGCTAAATAAAGGCTATCCCCACCAGTATGCTGCTGGTCACCTTCTCTTCCTTTGTCCTGGGCTGGAAAGCAAGGAAGTTAAGCTATCTGAGGGGTTAATATCCAAAATATATGAAGAACTTATAGAACACTTAAAAGAGGATTTAAAAATGGACAGAGGGCCTGAGTAGTTTTCCAAGAAGACATCCAGGTGGCCAACAGACAGCTGAAAAGATGCTCAACATCACTCATCAGGGAAATGCAAATGCAGACAACAAAGAGATGACCTGACACCTGTCGGCGTGGCTATAACCAAAAAGACATCAAATAAAAGGGTTGGTGAGAATGTGGAGAAGGAGGACCCGACACAGTAAGTGCCACCCGACACAGTAAGTGCCACCCGACACAGTAAGGGCTCAGCAGTCACCGTCAAGTGCAGCAGGAAATGGGGCCCAGGGCATGAAGGAGACATGGAGACACCCCTCTCTGGGGGAGCACGGACACAACCGAGGAATCCCAACAGAAGCATGGGCACACGACACATCACGGGAACACACACCGACCCCTCTGATTGCTGTCCTGAATTTAACTCCTCCTCCAGCAACAAGTCCTGCTTCCTGGTTTCCCTGTTTGTTTGTCCTATGAAAGGCTTCCCAGACCCGTAATAACCTTCCCATTCCCCCAAATGCTCTTCACTGGGAAGCTCTCCGTAACTTACATTCTGTGTGTCCAGGGCTGACAAGTAACTTAAAATCCACGTATATGCTGGGCCGTCAGGTAATTCCTGAGCCCCAACCCAGATGTCTGCTGAACTTGTTCCATGCTCTTTCCTCACTGAGAGAACCAAGCTAATCCGGACACCAGGAAGAAATTTCAACTTCATGCATAGAGATTGGGATAGGAAAAAAGCCACTTGGCATCCGTGGAGTAAAGGACGTGGGAGGAAAAAACGGCGAAGAAGTGAGCTTCATTCTGGAGTAGCAAAGGGACCATAAAATCTAATATTTCCTGTTATTTAAATGAAATAAAAGTCAAATGTCAAAACAGGAGATGTATCTATACCTGGCTCGGGCCATCACAATCCCATTTTTGACATCTGCTTTCTGACATGCTTGTAGTACCTCATCTAAATCCAGCCGTTTGACCAAAGACTCGACTCGAAAACCTGATCACGTCATCAGTCACAATTCCGTCTTCTACATGCACTATCTGTGTTTGAAGCTAATGAAGAACCAAGTCGCTGTGTGACTGGTGAAGGCAAACTTTACCTGCCTCCTGCCCTACAGATATTCATAGATAAGTTTGCTTCCCTCAAGTGACAAACCGACACCAAGATGGCGAGTGCCTGGCATTCGGGAACTCTGCTGAGCTATTTCATCCAGCAGTGCGCTCGACAGGAACTGCAATTACACCGGAAGCTTAGAAATGGTTATAAAGGGACACCTGGGTGGCTCAGTCGTTAAGCATCTGCCTTCGGCTTGGGTCATGATCCCTCAGGATCCTAGGATCAAGAGCCCGCATCAGGCTCCCTGCTCAGCGGAAGCCTGCTTCTCCGTCTGGACTCTCCCTGCTTATGTTTCCTCTCTCACTGTCTCTATCAAATAAATACATAAAATCTTGAAAAGAAAAGAAATGATTATAAAGTAATGTGTTCTTGTTGAAGTTTTGGAAAGATCGCAAAGTCCTGGGTGTGGCTGGCCAGTTGGGGTTGTAAGACTGCAACATCACACCCATTTAACCTGTTGCTGAAGAGGCTAAGAAAGGTTTGCTCAAAGCTAGTACCTTTCACCCAGTTAAATACATGCCTAGACCCTGCCAAGCAGCTGAAGCTTTGTTAAAATCCTACTCCCAGCAACATGACTACGGCTCCAGGAACAGGAACTCTCCCTGTACAGAGAACCAACTATGTGAATTAAGCAATCCAGTCACCCCACACATTTAAGTCATTTGAGACGGTCTGAGTACATCTTCGTTTCCACCTAAGCTCTCTGAAACACTCCTTTTCAATTCCCTATGTGACATCATCGCTGGAGAGCTGCTTTCCTCTTTTGTTGTATAAATATATACTCTTGATCGCTAGCACAAGACTAGCACAGTACTCGCCCCAGAGAACGAGTCTTAATTTATAATCACCATCACAGTTATTAGAAAGTCACAGCCCTAGACCAAGTCAAGAATAAGTTTGTTTGCTTCCCTCTTAATTTAAAACCTGCTCCACTCTATGACCTCTGTAAACAACTAAAGCCAGCACTGAAGTCATTTCGAGCTAAGTTCTCTCCTGCTAACAGAAGTTGCTGATCTACTGAGAAAATGTCCAGGAACAACCACTCTTTTCTGGAGAAAATTTGGGGAAAGGCCCCCAACATATGAGTACATTGAGCTGTTCTTGCTTTGCATGTAAGAGATCATCTTAGAACTAAATGCCTGACACACTTGCCTTTGGGACTGAAGCCAGCTCTCAGTCTTCATTTCATAGGACAAAGCATGCTGGCCTCCCCTTCCTCCCAGTATACAAACACGCCTTGAGACTGTTCAACAAATATTCAACTGCTGCATGTTAGCTAAAATAACTTTAAGCTCCATAAGCTAAAAGTCCTGTTAGCAGGAAAATGGCCTCTAGTTCATTCATTCATCCATGAGTATTTACGGAACACTAGGCAAGGTGCTGGGACACAGAAGGTGGGCAGGGAGGGGGGGGACACGCCCTTATCTTCAAGGATCCCCAACCACATCATGCAATCAATCCTGTTTCAATGGTCGTAAGTTCTTTAGCAGCACAGACACCCCTAGCACACAACAGGGGACCTCACCTAATCCAGGCCATTGGGAAAGGCTTCACTGAAAAACACGATCCCAGGTGAAACCTACAAGAACAAGGGGTTGGCTAGGCACAGAGGGGAGAGAGGAGGGGTCTGGGCTAAGAGGTTAGCTGAGAGGGAACCTCAAAGCCATGCCCCTGATTTCCATCCTGGGGCAGAGAGGAATCATGGGGTGGCCATCAGCAATAATGCATCCTGCCTACTTGTCTAGCTGTAGACAAGTCTGGGGCAGGCAGGAGTAATGCTCACTGGAGAGCTGAAAGCCAGGCAGTCCACAGTGGGGATGGACTCAGTGGGAGACAAGCAGGAGGTTCTTGGGAGCCTCCTTACGGGTTGTTCATTTTATTCCACACCCAACGGAAAACTGTACATGGGTTTTAAACATGAAGAGGGAGATGATCTAACTGCAGAATCAAAAGATTGGTACTTACACCTGCAGATGGCCAACAAACACATGAAAAGATGCTCAACATCACTAATCATTAGGGAAATGCACATCAAAACCACAATGAGAGGTCACCTTAAACTTCTCAGAATGAATAAATAGGGAAAAAACAACAAGTGTTGGCAAGGATGTGGAGAAAATGGAACCCTGCTTCAATGGTCGTAAGTTCTTTAGCAGCACAGATACCCCTAGAAGGCTTGTGCACTGTTGGTGTGAATGCCAGCTGGTGCAGCCACTTGGGAAAAACAGTATGGAGGTTCCTCAAAAACTTAAAAATAGAAATACCATATGATCCAATAGTTCCACCACTGGGTACCTACCCAAAGAAAACAAAAACACTAATTCGAAAGGATACATGCATCCCTAGGTTTACTGCAACATTATTTGCAATAGCCAAGATGTGGAAGCAACTTCAGTGTCCATTAACAAATGAACGGATAAAGAAGATGCGGCGTCCACACGTGGGAGTGTCACACAGCCACAGGAAAGAATGAGATCTTGCCATTTGTGACAACACAGAGGGACTTAAGAGGGTGTTATGCTAAGTGAAATAAGTCCAAGAAAGAGAAATACCGTATGATTCCACTCATAAGTAAAATCTTTTTTAAAATGAACAAAAAGCAGAATCAGACTCAGGAATACAGAGAACAAACTGACGGTTACCAGAGGGGAGAGGAGTAGGGGGTCCAGCAAAATGGGTGAAAGGGAATAGGATGGACAGGCTTCTGGTTGTGGAATGAGTAAGTCATGGAGTAAAAGGCACAGAAGGAATACAGTCAGGGACAGCGATGTCCCAGGACAGGAGCCGGCAACGCTTGTGGTGAGCACAGCATGACAGAGAAACTTGTGAGATCACTATGCTGTACGCCTGAAACTCAGGTAACTGTGTGTCAGCTCTGCTCAGAAGAGGTCCACCCTTACGGACTGACACTATAAACGACAACAAAGCCTTCCAGAGCAGCACGGTGAGACCTTCTCTCAGGCATCCTTCCTGGCTGTCCTCGCGGGAGCACTCACGGGACAAACGCAATCAGATAATAAATAAATAAAAATAAAATAAAAACTTAAAAAATTAAAAATCACACAATAAACATTGTTTATTCTGTCCCCGCCCTTGAAAAAACAGTGTTTGAAATACTTCTCCTGACTATTCCTCCTACTGCCTCATTTAGTCGGTACTTTGCCATTCCAGACCACTGATACCCCATTTCCACAATACTTCAGTGCTCCTCATAGGGCTTCTGAGTCCTCTTAACTCGTATAGTTCATCCTTATCCAGCTCTTCCAACGCTCTTCTATATTTTTCCAATATGGAGCTTAGCTATGGTTTTAGAGAGCAGAGAAGTTTGACTCTGGAACGTTTTGTCTGCATCCATCAGCAAATAGGCACAATTGCATCTTTACTGCTGGGACCTTGGGGGATAGGGGGGAAATGTTCCAACCAACACACACACTCTGGCTGAGTAGCAGCCATGAAATGGACTCTGACTTCCGAGTCAAGAAGGTAGATGGGTGTCTGCTGCCTAAAATCACCATTAACCAAGGACCTCAAAGTGATGTCCCTGATTTCCATCCGGGGGCGGAGAGGAATCGTGGGGTGGCCATCAGCAATAATGCATCCTGCCTACTTGGAACTGCACCATTTTTTCAATAGTAATGCGAGATAGAACGCTCCAACCAAATCTGCTGTCAGATGGCCACAGATGGTCTAGGATGATCAGAGCTAGCTCACGTCCTCTATGCCAAGTGATTGTGTTTTAGAGACCGATTTAGATGTGGTATCATGCGGAAATGTCACTTCAGGTCCAGCTGAAAAGTGGGAGTGCAGCTTGGAAGAAGAGCTGACCTGAAACTGTGTGGCCACCCAGCAAAGACTCAAGAGGTTCAGAAAAAGGAAGAAGGATAGACGAGATTGGTGGGAAACCCTCCAAAAGATTATGGGGTCGGGGAGGAGGGTGGTTCATCTCCATGGGAAGAGCTAAAAGGAGAGAATGTAGGTTCATCTTCTCCATCTAAAACTGCCCTCCCCCACCCCCGAGCAGGCAGCACAGAAAACCATTTGAGGAGGAAGAACGAAATGAGGGGATCAACGGTGCTTCCTGTTCAAAGTAGCAGGTTACCTAACGTATTGCTGGACCTCATTCCGGACAGGCTGGTGGGAGTCTCTACTGCCCCTTCAGTTCACCCGAGCAGCGCGAACACACCGTCCCCATAAGTCCTGCTGCTCTGGAAGGCGATCTTTCAGGGTCTGAGTGATCAATAACCATCCAGTCTTGGGCTTTTCCTTACCAAGTATCCAAGCATGTTCTACAAATCTTATGTACACAATGCCTTTGATCTGGAAAGATTTCAGATTCAGAGTTGCTCTGAAATGAGGACGATTAACTGCAATTCCTCAACAAATTCCCACCTTAGGCAAATGCCTTACACATTAGATAACTGGTAGGCTTTGAGCAAATGCATTGGTTGGTGAGTGGAGGATGCATGCATCTTTAACAGGTGCATATCCCAGGTACACCTACAAAATGTTCAGTCATTCAGGTTCTGGACGAAGCCTGAATCACGTTTATTCTACCCATGTCCACTTAGGTGTTAACACAGGGATACACCCAGGTCTACGGCCCTTATCACTTCCCTGGGTCCAGCACAGCACAGACAACAGCCTGGGGAAACACCACAACAGAATGACCACAACACCTCCAACAAAGGTAAGTGATCCAAGCAGTTACCACTTCAATAATCAAAGTGCACAGAAGGAAAGAAAAGCTGTGCCCAGCTCTGGACACAGGTTGAGGCATATTTATTCTTTTCAAGATGACTGAAAAACGTGGAGCTGGAAATACTCAGCCAAAGGCAACCACGTCTTGGTGTGGAATATGTGTTGGTCTGGAAGGCAGGTTATCAAGGGGGTGCAGACCTCCCTTGGCACCCGAAGAGAACTTTCCTGGACAAATCACTCAAATTCCCCGGGCCTCGGTTTTCCCAGTGAGCAGGCTGGACTAAAGGAAGTTCCAATACGGTGCCTGCATCCATCATTCAACCATCTCCTTGCTTCCCAAGAGAGCTACCCTGTGGCACGGATCTTCTTGCACTGATCCGTAACACATCCATAGAAAGAGACTCGTTGGCGGCTCATCAGAAAGGCCTCCCCTCTGACCCCAGGCCTTCCCCTTTAGGTGAGGGAAACAAGACCCCCTCCCCACAAAAAATCAGTGCCTCACCCAAGGCTCTCTAGAGTCAAAAAAAGTATCCCGGGAAACGGATGAAAGGAGAATGTTCTCCGGGGGAAAATAATCGGATGTTTAAAATAGCCCACTTCTTGGCCATTCCCTCTCCTGCTGGATCCACCATCTGCTTGTGTTTAACACGGCACCTTCAGATTTTGGTCGACGCTGAGCTCTAGAGTCTGGTTTTACTGCTGACAGAAGGACGGAGAGCAGCATCGTGTTGTGACAGAGACCCACCCCTCACGGCGGAGACGTGAAGCATCACAACACCAGCAGATCTCTCCCTGCCAAGTCCCAACGTCCCCTCCCCACGTTCAAGGGCTTCATGAGCGGAGCGTTGTCCGGCCTCATCGTCCGCAGGCCCGCAGCTGGAGGCGGCGCACGGCGCACAGTCTTCCTTCTCCGTTTATGTCTTGCATATGCTCGTCCCCCTGCCCTCACTCCTAAGTGCTGCACAGCCAAAAAGCACGATTCATTTAGGAAGCTTACAACCGTTTTCAACCCACAACCTGCAACCCTAGAATTCTGTGGGACGGAAAGAATAGATTTCTCATATATTTGGTCTTTGTCCACAGTTCCTGGCTTACAGCTCCTAAAACCCTTGAAATTTAAGTAATAAGAGGATAAAGGTGTCTCTTATGTTAGTGAGGTGGTCTGTGCACACCACCTAAGGATGGGGCCTTGTGCCCACGAAGACCCACCATGGGATTAGAAGGTTTAAACTTTCAGCCCCAGCCCTAACATCAGGGAGGGGAGAGGGGCTGGAAGTTGAATTAGCCAATGGCCAGTAACTCAGAAGCCTCCATAAAAATCTCAGAGAACAGCTTTTTGGCTTTTTGTTGGCAAGCTTGCCTGCTTGCAGAACCCTAATGCTCCCGTACGTGGCACCAAGCCAGGACCCAAGCTCCTCTAGGACAGAAGCTCTTTTGTTTGGGATCCTGCCCTATGTTTCTCTTTATCTGGCTGTTGATTCGTGTATTTCGTCATACCCTCTGATAAACTCAGTGTCCCTGATGTTTCTTCAAGTTCTGTGAACCACTGCAGCAAGTCAATGGAACCTGAGGCGGCGGCCACCGGAACCCCCTGTCTGCGGCAGGCAGGCAGAAGCACGGGTAACAGCCCGGGTCTTGCAGCCGGCACCCTGAGTCTCGTATGACTGAGCCCTTGATCAGTGAGATTCGTGGCTGACTCTGAGTTCTTAGACACCCTCATGGTGTCTGAGCATTGCTTAGTGTTGTGTGGAAGGCTGGAATTGGGTCCAAGAACACTTTAAAAGACAAGCATTTTGTTTAAGACAGCTATCCTTATAGACACACTGCATATGTGAAGGGCCCGGAGATCCGGCCAAGTTAAGGGACTTGGCCAACTCAGGCCCCCAAAAAAGAATGGACCCAGAAACAGAACTTACTCCCTGTCTAGTGCTCCTTCCATCCCTCCAAGCCCTATCCAATATTCATAGCCTCCTCACCCAAGGGTTGCAGTCAGTCACCAACACAGACTCGGCCACACTTATTCAGGTGCCTGGAACATGTTGGAGACAGCTGGCCCTTCCCCTGGAATTAGAATCTCTTCTCGATTCCTGCTCTGCTGTCTTAGTTCAGGACTTCCTTTGTGTCAAGTATGACAAGCAGTTCTGAATTGGACTTCTCTCCAGTTTCTTCTTACTGACTGATTTTTTCCAGACTGCTCACTTCTGGAACAGCGCTCACTGGGAGGGTGGGTGGCAGCAGAGCAGGGAGAATGGACAAAGTAGTCCCCAGGGGACATGTGACAATGTCTTGATACCTTTTTGGTGTCCCAGCTGGGTGCGGATGGTGGCGGGGAGGCGCGCTATGGGCCTCCAGTAAGGAGAGGTCAATGATGCTGCCGCACGTTATACCACACACAGAAGAGCCCCCATGACAGATTATCGAGCTCCAAGTATCAATAGCGTCAGGGTTGAAGAGCGTTGTTCTAGAGTTAACATCCAAAACACGACGACAGCCAAGAACAGAAAACAAAGCCTCATCCCTCATGAAGTCATTCCCCTGCTTAAAAACATCCATGCTGTTCCAAGATAAAGTTCATACAAGACTTCACAGTTAGGCCCAGGTAACTTTTCTGGCCACATCCCCGGCCCCTTCCATTCCTCCTATTTTTCCAAAATACCTCAGGAGCTTTCCTGTCTGTTGCCCATGCACATGTTTCTTCCTCTGCCTCAAACATCTTCCTCCTTCTTCCCACTGCCCCACTGCCAGTCACCTGCTAAGGTCCAGGTGAAATACCGCTTTTTTGCTTGAGCTTTCCTATTTCCGCTGGCCCAAGCGGCCCCCCTCCCCCATTTTCACTAGAATACCTTTCAATTGCACTATGTTCCCTTGTATAGAGGAATCCCTAGGGTAGGAATAAAATACTGGTCTTTAGGTCCCATGCATGTAGAATAGGGCCTGCCAAGTGTTTCAGGGTGTGTTGGTTTAGCGGGTGAACAGGCACGGGCAGACTCCAACACTGTAGATTCTTGCTTCTCCCAGCGCACAACTACAGCCTCTCCCCCGCCAGAGCTGCTAAATATAGTACCATCTAGAGAGCTCACCAGCACAGGGCTGTCACCAGCTTGGGAACATCTGGGCAAGAGGAGGAGCAGCTTTGTCTTTGAACTCCTGCACAGAGGTCTGACGATGCTGCATTTCTATGGAGTTAGCACACCCAGAGCTCATCTTATCGGCCAGAACTCCTGGTTCTTTTGGATTTCTGGATCCTAAAAACTCAAACTTGGATGGCAAAGGTGTGTTAAATGTGGTGTTTTGTGCTTCTCTAAAGCTAAAAGGAAGAAGGCCCAGGGCAAGATCCTTAGCATAGGGGTAGCAATCATAAGGGAGTATCCACCAAGACTTTCCACCAAGTCCTGTCAACAAGGGGGAGCTCAGCAGCTGTCTTCCAGAATGTTCTGTGTCACACAGACCATCCATTTTCCATCACTAGGAACAAGCAACTTCTACAAGACTTAGGCTAAAGGCAAACAGAAGGACCTAGTCAACACTGAGGTTTCCTTGGCATGACCAGGCCATGTTAATTCTGCAGGAATACCTCTCTGTGGCCTCCAGAAAACACTGATCTCAGCCTTGTGGGAACTCCTTGCCATGAAGGAAGGGAGGAGGCAATTGCCTAGGCAAAAATTAGCCAGAATACATTTGTAGCTTACAGAACCAGAAACCAATAAAACAAAACAACAACAAAAAAGGGTAAAAGATTACTTCTAGTATCTGCCTGTAACCTGTGAGGATCCCATCCAAAGTCTACCATGCATCTTTGCAGGTACAAAGGTAGGAGAAAATAGCCAACAGCGAATGGTTTATGTGTTCAGTAACTCTAGTCTGAGGGAAAGTTGGAAACCGGGGGGCTGGTGGTCTGAATGTTGGTCCCAGCCTTGTCCACAACCGCTATGTGACTCGGGACAAACCACATCCTCACTTCTTTCCTCAGCTTCCTTGTTTGTGGGAACTGCCTGTCTTACCTCCCAAGGGCATCAAAGGACAGTAACTCCACCCAGACGGTAAACCCCTCGCCAGGAGCCCAGAGGACACTGCCAGGCACCATGGTGGGATGTAAGTCTTCTAAGACAGATTTGCCCTTGGAGAGCTAACAGCACAGTTAAGAAAAAAAGAAAAATAAACATTCGTCACCAATTAAAAGAAAGAGGCAGGAGCGGAGTTCCCAGAGATGAGCACGGGACTCAGTCTGCAGAGCGCTCCCTGCCTTGGGAGATGCTGAAATGTGAGCTCGAGCTCGCTGCAGCTTGCAGTCCAGGAGGAATGAATCCCACAGAGAACCTGGCCCTTGTGACCAGACACGGGTGTGAAACCAGGGCGGCTGTTCCAGGCAGGAAAGCCAGGGGCGCAAGGGTTTTTGCGGGGAGAGGGAAGTGCAAAAAGACAGGCTGGAGTCGCATCCCAGCAGAGGACACAATTCCTAGCGAAGGGGGTTCTCACCTCGTCCTTCCGCCAGGAGAAGGCCAGCAAGTCCGAGTAGCTGAGCGGGGAGTGTACAAGAGAGGCCAAGTGCAGCCTCCGGGCATTGTGCGAAGGCTAATTGTTATCATTGCTATTCCTGGCACCTAGGGCTGAAGCCCGGCATCCTGCACAGGGTGCCCAAATGGCAGAATAAAAACATTAAGACACAAGACAGGCCAGTGAATAATTTATATCAATTTAATCACTTCACAATACTCTGTACCCGGATGGAACTGGCAAGATAAGCCGAAGATCTCTGGAGGCTGAGCAACCGAAATCCAACCAACACGAGCTTAGAAGGAAGAATCTTCCTCTACACAGATGTGCGGGCACAAGCCAGCTTTCCGAGACATCTTGGCTTGCTTGACGGCAGTCCTGCTCGTCTTCCTTTCCCGGCTCTCTCCATCCAGCCATAAGTGACGGAGCGGCCCCGGCTTCTCATGTAGCTCTCTGCCCACCGCCACATGTAAAGCATACACACCCCCCAGTGGGATCATGGGATGAACTCCCATATGCAGAACAGTTCTGACCTATCCACTGAGACCTAGACCCATAGCTCCGACTTCAGGTCTTTGACACCGAGTGTGTATTAAAAGTTGAAAAGGCGTAACAGAACTCTGGGATCCTATCCTACCCCTGTTTCTTCCCTAAGTCCTTTCCATCTCCAAAAACACCACCTCAATAATCTATTGGACTGCTCAGGCCGAAAGCCTTGAGGTTGTCCTGGCTTCCTTTTCTCCCATCAGATCCACACCCAACCCAGCAGCACGACCCACAGCCCTACCTCCAGAAGGGAGTGTGGGTCAGGCACGTCCCCACTCACCGTACTACTTTCCCTTCTCTCCTGGGCTCTTCCTAAACCTTTACCTGGTCTCTCCTTCTACATTCAACTTCTAACAATCATTCTCTCAACAGCAAAATACAGATCATGTCACTTCCTTCCTTAAAAGCGTCCACTGCATCAAGACTAAAACACAAACCCCTCATTAAAGCTGTCAAACTCTGCCTGTTTCCTCCCCACCATCCGCGCCGCATTGCCCAACACACAGCACTCCAGCCATACACGCCTCCTCTCTTTCCTGGGACTTTTGAATTTGCAACGCTTCCCCTTCCTCCATGGCTCTGCCTGGTCATCCACCCCAGCTTAAAGAGGCCCTTCCTGAAGAACCTTCCCTAACTTCCGATTGGCTCTTTCCTATCACTTTCTACCATACCCCTGATGGTATTTTCTTCTTTGTGTTTATCTGAAATGATTGTGTTCACCTCTTGCCTGCTTCCAGTTCATAAATAGAAGTTCTAATAGGTTAGAGACCTGTTTGGTTCCTTGTTACATCCCCAGGGCCTGGTATTTGACAGGTGGTCAAATATTTGCAGAGGGACCAAAGCTGAAACGATGCTTCACCTGTGCAGGAAGCAGCCACATTCCAGCTGTTTCTGCCACAGTGCTAAGGTTCAGAAGAGCCAGGCGCCTCTGGATTCCATGGGTCTGGGGAGCTTCACAGGGAGGAGGCAGGATGGAGAATGAGATCTCAGGTGCATGCCCAGACACTGAGGAACCCCAGTTTTAAGCACCTACTGGATAGTGAAGAGGAGGAATGGGGAGGGAGACTGACACACAGGAGCACCATTAACTTTACAGCATGGATTAGTCTACATTTCCCTTCTTCCGATTTTTCTAAGGGAACTTCTGAGCACCATAGTCATCACACCAAGTATTTTCTATTCATGGTCATTTAATCCTCTTAACCCTTCCCATGAAGCACTACGTTCCCCAGTTCTATAAACGTGGGGGCTACAGCCCGTAGAAGGCATGCAGCAAGAGCAGAGATCCTGGGATGTCTGAGGTCCTGCCTTTCCAACCACACTACACTGCGTTCCCCACAAGACAGACCAAAAGCTCTAGTCTTTTGGATTCAGAAAAGTGGCACCAAAAAGGAGATGACCACAGGGCAGGGAAGACCGAGTCCACTGTAAACAAGCTGTTACACTCAGTTTGGCTATAGGAGTGACAAGCTTTTATCCATAACATGAGCATGGGGCCAGAAACCCAAGCCAAAGTCTTCCAGCTCTCTACACTCCTTCCTGCCACTACTACATGTTTCCAAAGATAAATATCCATGCCACTGTGTGGCTCTACCAGGAAATGCACACCAGGCCAGGGCATGCCACACTGCAGAATCATCAGGACTGGACTTCGGTTCAGCACGTCTGAATGTTCACTGCAATCCGCATCCAAGAGGGCCTCAACCCTGATAACCCCCCACTGCCCTCTCCTGGATGATCGCGTTTGAGAACCAGTCCCAAGTGCAGCCACAGCGGGGAGGGCAGCAGGAGGCAGGTTTGACAGGATGTTTCTTTTCTTTAATTGCCAAAGATGTGCCAAACAGCAGCCCTTAGCCAGCAGCAGAGCTCATTTCTGCTAAGATGCTAAGACTCACTGCTAGGGTCCTTCCTTGAGCTGTGGGAAGTGAACAGAAAGTAAGGCCAGTTATGAGCTTGTGCCCTTACGGCGGCAGCAGTGGGTATCATCCCACGTTCCCTTCCGACCCCTGGACAGTGAGGGGCTCTAAGTACCGCAGAGTAGGACCTGCCTCAGAACAATGGAGGCAAGAAGAGGAAGGAGGGAAGGGAGTAGAAGGAGGGGAAAAAAGGGAAGAGGAGTAAAAGCAGGGGAAATTACATGAACTCCACGCAACAGCATACTAACCAGAGGTACCCTCCCCCTTTCTCTTCAGAAGTGAAAACCATGGGTCAAGACTACAGTGAGCTACCTCAGCCACCCCTTTACTTGGGTGTGAACAGCCTCTGCAGTAAGCAAACAAGCACTAAGGAGAGGAAGAAAAAAATCAAGGGTAGGCAATGACCCAACCCAGGATACATTCAGTTCTAATGCATGTCTGTCTACACGGCCAATTTTGTAAACCACCCATGGGGAAAAGGAAAGTATTAGGCACACACACGTGCAGTCAAGGCTCCCAAGCTTCTCAAAACTCTGACCTTGTCTGGACACACCAGACACCTGCTCTACCCTTCCCATCCCCATACAACACAGCCATAAGCTACTCATGTTCCTCGAAGTAAATAAAGTGGAATTCGATAGGTGGTCCAAATAAAACATTTCCAAAAGTTGGCCATATGACATGACGCTCACGCAGTGTGGTACTCTTTTCCTACCAACTGGCGTGAGCAGGAGTGTCTGGCTAGCTTGAACCACAGTACTCCACAGCCCAACATCTGTGCCATTGTCCCTGCCAAATCCTCCAAGAACAATCCGATAAGCAGTCAGAAGCTACTCGGATTTGATTTTCAAAGTTCATCCAGAATATTCCCAATTAAATAAGTAGCTTGGCAATAACTGTGATAGAACCAGTCAGGACATTAATGTCTCACTTTGTAGTACACTGCAAAATAAAGCAGCCCAAATGGAGAAAACTCACGTTAAAAAAAATAATAATACAAGATAATACCACAAAATAATATTTTGGTCATTCTTATTCATTAGAAGCATTCTTAAAATACTCCATTCCTATGCCTATAAGGATGCCAACTGTCTTTATATGTGAGGGGCTACTCTCTATGTAGAGATTATATCCCTAATGAAGTGTCTTTTAAAGAAAAAAAATGGAGACAGTCAATGGCAGTAGGATCTCGTTTGTTACAGTTAGTTTATCTTGGCCAAGTTGAAACTACCACTCTACACTAGTGACTGCCACTCTTGTCATCCATTTGTTCTGAGTTTTTTATGGTTTTTACTCATTATGAAATGCAGTCTGGGGACCATTCTTCTATGGGTAAGGTTTATAACTTCTTCTTACCCATTCTTCTGTGGGTAAGGTTATAGCTCAAAGCATAAGTAGGGTTCTAGGGGTGCCTGAGTGGCTCAGTGGGTTAAGCCTCTGCCTTCACCTCAGGTCATGATCTTAGGGTACTGGGATGGAGCCCCACATAGGGCTCTCTGCTCAGCAGGGAGCCTGCTTCCCCCTATCCTCGCCTGCCTCTCCACCTACTTGTGATCTCTGTCAAATAAATAAAATCTTTACCCCCCACAAAAAGTAGGATTCTAGAAACCAGAGAGGTTTGTTACTTTACTGCATGCCTAACTACAACTAGGGAACTATTTTCCAAGAGAAATGAACCTATAAACTCGAAGTGGTCCTGGATCCAGCCCCTTACCTCATGTAAACTGTGAGGTGCTAACAGGTAATCAAGAATATGAAGTAAAAGGTTCAATGGTCAAACACGCCAGGAATATTGCATGTCCCACTTATTTAAAATAGATTCATAATGTTCATCTGCATGTTAAAGGTTCAACAATTTACAAAAATCTGTTTAATCAGAATTCTCAATTGTACCTAAAAAGATGGATTTAAAGGAATGCAAAACCCTAAAAAATAGTCCAGTAAAGAAATGGGCAGAAGACAAGAACAGACACTTCTCCAAAGACATACAAATGGCTAACAGACACATGAAAAAATATCCAACATCACTAGCCATCAGAGAAAAACAAAACCACAATGAGATAGTGCTTTACACCAGCTAGAATAGCAAAAATAAACAAGACAAGAAGCAAATTGTTGGCGAGGATATGGAGAAAGGGGAACCTTCTTACATTGTTGGTGTGAATGCAGGCTGTTACAGCCAATCTGGAAAACACTATGGAGCTTCCTAAAGATGTTAAAAATAGAGCTACCATATGACCTAGCAATTGAAGTACTAGATATTTACCCCACAGATGCAGACATAGTGAAAAAAAGGGGCACATGCACCCCATTGTTCATAGCAGCAAAGTCCACGTTAGCCAAACTACTGTGGAAGAAGCTGAGATGCCCTTCAACAGAGGAATGGATAAAGATGATGTGGTTCACATATACAATGGAAGATTACTCAGCCATCAGAAAGCATTAATAATTACCATTTACATTGGCATGGATAGAAGTGGAGAGTATTATGCTAAGTGAAATAAGTCAAACAGAGAAAGGCAATTATCATATGGTTCCACTGATATGTGGAACGTTGGGAATAGCATGGAGGACCAGGCGTGAGAGACTCCGGTCTCCGGGAACCAAACTGAGGGTTACAGAAGGGAGGGCTGTGGGGTGTGGGATAACCAGGTAATGGGTATTAAGGAAAGCATGTGACATGATGAGCACTGGGTGTTATACACAACTAATGAATTGTTGAACACACTATGTCAAAAACTAATGATGTCCAATTGAATGTTTAAAAAAAAAAAAACACAACCTCTGGAGAAAGATCCCTGTTTCATGAAATACATTTTGGGAACAAATACATGGAGGGAAGAGAAATTCAACAAAAGTCAAGTATCCTCTCTACCACCTATTTGCTCTGTGACCCCCAACCCCCACCCTAAGTTTTCACATTCCTACCTCTATGTTTCCTCTTAGGACTACTTTGCTGGTCCCTACATGTTACAGTAACACAGCTATTGTTCTCCAGTCAACACACACAGAACTGGAAATTCCCATGACAACCACATACAGGACTGGACAGGAAAAGCCGTGCTCACGGTAGCACAGAAGGTGCCATGGCCTGGACTTACAGGGAGAGAAAAAGAGAACCAAGGTAAAAACATGGGAGCTTGGCCAATAATGAAGTTTTAGACAAAGTGGGAGCAGTCCCTTTACCCTAAGTCAATCCATCTCTTCATGGTCAAGGGAGGCTATGCCAGAGTTTCCAAGCTCAAGTATCTGGTTCCTATCAAACTTCAAATCCTGCAGGAGGAGGTCCTACGGGTAGATAGCATTGATGAATGCTTGGTAGCTTCTGAAAAGTGACTTTCAGGTCCCTGAGCATCTTGGGAAGCAAGTTTCCCTCCGGGTCCCTTTGCATCACACTAGGCACATCCGCCCGTGCCATTCCGTCTCATTACACCGGACTGACAAAAGTGTGAAAGCATGCTTTGGTAGGTGTAAAAAGGTGAACATTTCTGTTTCATGTCCCAGAATGGGATTACAGTGTAGGTGCACACTACTGGCCCATTAGTATTCTGATGGACCTATCCATCTCTATATCACATAAGAACTTGAAAGAAGGCCCAACTTTAGTCATCAGGGAAATGCAAATTAAAAACACAAATTAAAAGCACTCTCCTCCACCAGGATATACACAGAGCAGAACAGCTAAAACAAAAGCAACAAGCACTGCCAAGGATGTGAAGCAATCAGAGTTCTCATACACTGTTCCTGGAAGTGTAAACAGGCACCACCACTTTGGAAATGTATTTGGTAGAATCTATGGCTGAACAGGACAGCCCCTAGCACACAGCAATTCCACTCCTAGACAGGTACCCTAACATGCATACATACAATTACCAAGACAGGTACAAGATTATTCCCCATGGCATTTAACTGCCACTAATTGGAAGTAACCCAAATATCCTTCATTTGAAGGGGCAAATAAATTCTAATATATTTACCTTATAGTATGCCATATGGCTACAGTAATTAACAAACTACAACTAAATGCAGCAAAGATAAATCCCAAATATAAGGTTGAGTAAAAGGTAGCAGATATACAAATATATACTCAATTATTCCATTTATATAAATGTCAAGAACAGGCTAAGGCAAGCAGTGGTGTCAGAAGTGAAGACACACTCGCTCTAGGGAAGGGTAGAGTGACTGCAGAGGCAGCAAGGAATTCTGGGTGTACTGCTAAGTCTCGGTCTCCATCAGCACTGATCATAGGTGGGTTCAGTAGGTCACTGTCATTAAGCTGTACTCTAACGTGTGTTTTCCTTAATAGGTGTTTTCATTAAAAGCTTCATAAAAGCAGCTAGTAAATTTTGCATCTGTTTTAAAACCTCTTCAATATTTGTGTCTCGAATATTTCAGTCCCCCCTCCCAAATATCTAAGATTCATGTTCCAGGAAAACATGCCAAACTTAGCCTACAGCCGTTCTTCCTCCCCAGGATTCTGTCACATACCCCCAGGGCAGAGCAGGTGGTAGCAGAATATACCTGTGGGCCACCCCCACCCCAGACCAATCACAGTCTTCCTACCTCCACTTGAAAGTTAGCTCTGCCTGATGAAAACCCTCTTCATCCCTTCCCTCTGGGCAGAGCTTCTTCTCCAGCCCCAGGATGGAGCAATCTCATTCTCTTTTAGACACCTGCCAATCTTCCCTCCAAAGCCCACTAACGGATACCACTTAAATGCCTGCCACCTCTTCTCTAAGGACATTTGTCACTCATCCAGGTCCCTAGAGAAGCCTGGCCAAGAGGAGGCGTGGGATAGGCATGAGCTTCTGTTCGGGCATAATGAGACTGTGTGGGGCAGAGCACCTGCTATTTCACCCTTGGGAAAAGGCCCAGCTGGGGAGTCTCCAAGGGCATGCCTGCTTTTCATTCTGTGTCGTCTGTGTTGGGGCAGACAATCCTAGAGAGAAAGAGTACAGGGCCGTGTCCCAACCAGCTCTTGAAGTAGCTCAACACTATAATGATTTGATACCAATGATTAGGTTAACGACCCACAGTTAAGTGCCTACTAGAGACCGAATGTTTGTGTCCCCCAAAATTCACGTTAAGTCCTAATACCCAATACGATGGTATTTGGAGGTGGGGCCTTTGGAAGGTGATCAGGTCATGAGACTCCGCGCATGAGATGTGTGTCCTGACCCTAACGGAGCTTCCTTGGCCCTTCCTCCACAGGACATTACAGCAAGAAGACTGCCAATTAGGAAAAAGGCCCTCACCAGCCACCAAATCCTGGCTCCTTCATTCTGGACTTACCAGTCTCCAGAACTGTGATAAATCAATGTTAATCACATTGATAAGCCGAGTCTAGGATATGGTTACAGCAGCCTGAAAGGGTGAAGACACGACCCTTTCTCAAAGGCCCTGCATCTAGGTGTAAGGGGAAAATGTGAAGGAAGAGGCGGCGAACACACGATCTCCTCCCGGAGAGCCCCTCCAGGCCCTTACCTTCACCCAAGCAAATGGAACACGGAGCCCCTCCTCACTGCTACACCCATTTTCCCACCTGTCTCTTGAGCCAGTCTCAAGGGCTCTTGAGCCACAGCTTGCTCCCAAGCAGACATTTTTATCAAGTATGGCAGGGCAGGCAGAGACCCAGGGTAACTTGTCCCACAGCTGCCCCCGAGAGTCATGGTTGATAAGAGGCCCCCAGCCCCCAGCGTGCCTTCAGAGGCCAGCCACATTCAGAGGGAGCCTCCTGAAGGAGCACGTGCTAGATTAAGACCATGGGCAGAAAGAGAAGCTGAAAAAAATACTTCACGCTTGGAGTCGTGCTAAAGATAACAAACTGTGGAATATTTGTTACCTACAGAGCCCCACCCAGGTACTAGAGTGAGCCACATTCTCGGGCTAAGTGGCCTGAGCAGGTGCAGAGGCACAGCTCTCCTGCCCAGCATGTCGGAGTGTGTCTGCGGCCCAGAGAGGGTCTCTGATGGGGACCTGGCAATTTGAGTCCACTGTCTGCCCATCCCATTCTGTCCAAGGGCCTGCATTTCATTTCCTAGCTAGGGGCTAGGAAAATCTTTTTCAGGACTCTAGGAGGCAAGCCGAACTTGGAAGAAAGCGAGGAGTCAGCTGAGGTTCAGTCATGCCTTCCAAGGAAGCATCTCCTGTGTTCTCAAGTGGCTCTGCCAGTACTCCCTTCATCCTCCACCTTTCAACACACTGACAAGGCCTGCATTGACGTCAGCCTTTCCAGTGGTTCCCCTCCCTTGACTGGGGTCAGCAGCCCTGGGGATAAACTATCCTGACCCATGGTCATCAGCGGATCGGTGGGCAATGCTGGGTGAAGACGCCCCATCCCCAGAGCCCAAGGGACGGTCTAGCCCATTCTCCCACATAGGAGGATCCTGAACCCTTGGGAAAACAAAGATCTATTTTTAACTAACTTGCTAACAGCCAACAAAAGCTAACTTATGGCTCAGGCGGCTGCTAGTTTTTCACATTCTCTACACACAGGTGATTCATCCACAAGTGACTGGAAAGGTGGTGGGAAAGGGGCGAAAACACCATGAGAGAAGAACATCCCCATTGTCAAAGTGTACAAACCCTGTACTGTGACAGAGAAAGCACTCTCCAAAACAAACTTATCCTACTCGGAGGCTGGTTTAGGAGTTTGGAAGGGGTCAATCAGGTACCCTGAGATACAAAAGACTTACATAGAAAAAAAGTCTTATTTCTGGGAAATGTTCTCAGTGCAACTCACACTTGCTATTGTGGTTCACATATGCAGGCTTCTCCATCCTCCCTCCATTTAACCTCTGTTGGGGGGAGGAGGGGGACCAACCTGGATTCCAGGAATTTTCCGTTTTCTACTGAGAAGCAGCCACAGAAGGAAGAAGTGTTTATGGCTAGTCAGCGGCTCTTCCTGCCCCATCGACACCTACTTCAGGTTCCCCAAAGTCTTGGTTAGAGAGCTTGAACTTTTACCAGAAGGTGATGCGTTTAGTTTAGCAATACTCCCTACTAAAAATGCAAATACACCTCTATGAATGTGGTATGCTGGCAATTCACATCCTTACAACAAATCTGTTTATGGCTATTTGGAGGGAAACAGAACAGTTGAGAGCAGCTGCTCAGAGGAAACGTCTTTAACATGGTCAAGCCAACCTCAAAAGTGATGAAGCTCTGGGCCTATGAAGGAACCAAGGGCCGGAGGAGGTTTGAAGAAAGGGCAAACGTAACAGGAAGCAGGCAAAATGCTAGATAGCACCATCCCCTCTAAACCACAAAACACACCCTATAGTCAGTCTCCAAGACCCAGGTGTCACTCAGCCTCACAGAGGAAAAGTATTATAGCTCAGGTGCACAACAGACCAAACAGGTTGACCAAGAAAGAACCCCCTAAAGATTTCTAGTAGATAATCCCAAATACATGGTTAAAATTTTTTGTGAACACTTATCAATATTATTAGAGGTCTCTTACACTTAAAATGCATTCTTAAAAACTCACACTAATTCAAGATCAAGAGCCTCGCTCTGGACTCGGCTTAACGCTAGAACTGTAAGCCAACAGATGAAATACACAACTTCTAGATCACCGATCCTTTCTACCTAAGAGACACTGTCTGGCCTTGTCACTGTAGGAGTGGAACCTAAATTTCACCCAGATCCCCTCCCCAACTGCTTTGCCTCCTACGAGCTCAGCCCTAACTCATGGATACGCATTTCAGTTTGGATATGGAACTCAAAGCTACACCCCACCAATATCATAAAGACTCAGATTGGAGGAAGAAGGTGGCAGCTTAGCAAGCAGGTTACTGAGGACACAGGAACACCAGAGAACCAAAGATATGAAGACAAAGTGGAGAATTCATTCTTTGTTTGGGGACATGAACTTCACTTTCAATCACACCCTGGAAGGCTTTCCTCCATCTGGCCAACCATTCTGAAAATGTATGACTCAATTACAAGGTTGCTCCCCAAGGCCAGATATCCCTGATGGTGAGATGGGAGTACCCCTCTGTGCAAGCATCACCCCCCCTCGACCCACAGAGATCAGCAGCAGTCTCTAACTCTTCCATCCTCGGGCACCCCGCTCCAGTCCACTAAAAGGGTGATTTGCAATGTGAAGCGAATTACAGAATAGGACTCTGTCATTTCCCTGAACAACTGCCACAGAAGTGTCACAGCAAAATGACTTCAGAGCCAGACTGTCTGCCTCTTTGCTGTGTGGCTCAGGCTGGTTACATAACCTCCCTGGGCCTCTGTCTATCATCAGGTCCCTCCGGTGCTGTCGATGGGAGGAGACCAGGTCATAGAGTGCAGCGTCCTTAGAACAATGCTTGGCATCGCTTAGCTAACACCTAGTGGTGAATTTCATCCACTCGAGCCTCTGTTCCCTCCTTTGTAAAGGGAGAAGGCGGGGGGGGGGGGGCGCACAGAATGCCTCTGTCCCCTCTTAGTCCTTCATCCAGGATGAATTCTATGTCAGTTCCAACAGAGCAGAATAGTTGTCCTCTGTTAGCTTTTCCTTTCTGGGTTATACTCTTTTTTTTTTTTTTTAACCTCCACGTTAAGCATTTTTGTCGTCATCTCTGGACCATTCTGTTATCTGTCCCTCACAGTGGATTGGTTGATAGAAAAATGTGTTCACCGGGAATCTAAAACCCACCATTTGAGACGGGGACAGGACCCGGAGAAGGAACCGCCAACTCCATTTCCAAATCCATTTTTTTAAAAATCTCTGGCCGAAAGAGGATGATTGGTTTGGGCTTACATACCCTCAAGGCTGGGGAACTCATCACTCACAGCTGGTCTGGCTGGAGGCTTCCAGAGTTCTCTGCTCTACCTTCTGGGAACTTGTGGCCGGATCCATACTACCAGAGGACCTAGATGCTTGCTGCGATGGACTGACAACAGAACTAACTGGCTTACGGTTCAGAGGACCTTAAATCTTCCCCTGGCTTGAACAACCCCTCTAAGCAGTAAGTGGGGGTAAATATCATTCCATCTCCAGCAAAAGGAAGGGACCGAGGAAGCAGGACTCTGCAAGTTTAAGGGACAGGCTCACTTGTCCTGTGCAACTGCAGGATCAGGACTAGAACCTGTATTTTCAAACTCACTCCAGGCAGGGACTGGAAACTCACTTTCCAGTCATTTCCACCGCCCCCACACCACCCAGTTCAGAGCCACGGCATGCCCACACAACCCCTGACGTGATGAGAAACATCACGGTCCTCCCAGCCCCTCCTGCTTCTTCCATCTGCAGCATTCATCACGAGTGGTCAGCGGCTGCTTCCCAGCACATGAGCAATGCAACGTTAGTTAGTTTAATTAGAAAAACAAAAAGTGTGTCAGGAAAAGCATGCACACATATTTTTTAGAACTTCATAAAACCCCAGTCTGTAACACCTAGAGTCCTCACTAGCTAGTGACCAGCCCATGTCCACTCCCAGGCTGAACAAAGACCACTTTATCCACATCCTTTTCCAAAGTGGTACCAGCCACTCACCCATCACCGCCATCTTAAAATTACGCATCCTGTGACACTGAGAGAACCAAACTGGTTGAAGCTTTAAGTTACAGGGCGATGTAATCACCCGCTAAAGTGCTAAGATCATTTAACACGTGCCGGCCGGCCGTGACATAGCCGTGGCCCCCGGGCAAGGACAACCCCTCACAAAACAGACCCCCGCCTCGCTGGAAGCTCCGGAGAAGCCGTATTTCCCATCTCAGCTTGGAGCCTCATAACAGTTAACACAGGCATGGCAAATGGTCAGAGGACACAACTATCGCCTCTCCTACCCCACAAATTGCCATGTCTCCGGAAATGTCTCCATCCCCCTTCTGTGCGCACAGAGTCCCCTTCACTTGCCCCAGGTTTTGGGACGCTGCCGTCTGAGCTGACCCTGAAGCACTTGCCATCACGGTGGAGCGGGTGAAGGCGGGGGGAGCCCAGGGTCAAGTGTTCCTAACGGTGCAAGGAGAGAGGTTGTGGCCACCTGCCCTGGAAAGATGAGGAAAGCAGCCACGCATTAGCACCAGCACACGGGGCTCTGTTCAGAACTTCAAGGTCTCCCACCAAGGAACCTCCCCAGCTGCTCCCAGGAAAACTCCTTCCAGGTGGAAGGTTTCTTTCCAGGATCTTCGTTATTGCTTTTGAAAACTTAATAAATCCTTTTTAACTCTCAGCATACAGGGAGAAAGTCTCGTCCCCATCCTGATTAACAACGCCACATTAATAAAACATTCTTGGATCCATTAGCTGGAATAAATATTTAAGCACTCATGAGGCAGGTGCCAGGACAGCCGCGTGGACGATTAAGACAGTCCAGGCACCAGTCCAGTGGACCAGGCCTTCCCAGGGCTTGGCCAGGTCTTCTCAGCCCTCTGGGGTCACGCAGTAGTCTCTTTGGCGGGGATGCCTGTTCAACAACGTCGGGGCAAGTCCCCAGCCTTACAGCGAAGCCAACAGAGATTCTCCTTCCAGAAAGGTAAGCATCTTCTTGTTGTATGCCCCAAAGAGAGCCTAATGAACACATACCATAGGCAGCCACCCCCGATGTGACTGGAAAGTTGTCAATTGTACAAAACTTTCTAAGTTTGAGTATAACGTAATGACATGGGAAAGCGGAAAAACGAGTCAGGTGAGAGCCAGGTCATCGAGGGGAGGGGGCAGGGGGTTCTGATCTCTGGCACAGAAACGTGACCCATCAAATCCCGACTACTCATTGAGCCTCACTATGTTTACTGTTGTGAACCTCTAGCATATCATGGTTTTTAAAAAAAAATTTTTTTAATAGGGTGCCTGTGTGGTTCAGATGTTTAAGCCTTTGCCTTCGGCTCAGGTCATGATCCCAGAGTCCTGGGATCGAGTCCCACATCGGGCTCCCTGCTCCTTGGGGAGCCTGCTTCTCCCTATGCCTCTCTCTCTCTCTCTCTCATGAATAAATGAAATCTTTAAAAAAAAAATTTAGATGGGGTGCCTGGGTGGCTTAGTTGTTGGACATCTGCCTTCAGCTCAGATCGTGGTCTTGGGGTCCTGGGATTGGGCCCTGCATCGGGCCCCCTGCTCTGGGGGAAGCCTGCTTCTCTTCTCCCACTCCCTGTGCTTGTGTTCCCTCTCTCGCGGTCTATCAAAAAAAAAAATTTTTTTTTTAGATATAAAATATTGTAGATTTTTATTGTAGATATTTGTAGAGGAGTTAGAGAAGACATCCATATTCCCAACATACGGTTCTTACATTTTACAGCCTATGCCTACTCATTAGCCAACTGAGCCACCCAGGTGCCCCTAGTAGGGGTTGTTTTGTTTTGTTGTTTTTTTTTTTGGTTTTTTGTTTGAGGGAGGGTGTGCACGCATGAGCGAGCAGGGAGTGGGGAGGAGGACAGAGAGAGAATCCCAAGCAGGTGCCCAATACGGGGCTCGATATCATGACCCTGAGATCATGACCTGAGCCAATATCAAGAGTCAGAGCCTTAACTGACTGAGCCACCCAGGTGTCCCCATTCGGTTTTTAAAAACAAACAGGAAGTTACGGTGTAGGGTTCTCTCCTCATCCCAGTGCCCTCCCTCTACCCAGAAGATCACCATGACCTTGACAGTGGACTGACTCCCTCACATCCGTGTCAGTGCACCATGACTGCACACATACCCATAAATGCACACTACAGGTTGGCTGTGTACTTGAGACAAATGGTAGCATAGAGGATACAGTCCGTATTCTGTCCACTCACCACCGAGATCGCCCTTGTTACACAGGAACCTGAGGCAGT
Source organism: Mustela nigripes (assembly GCF_022355385.1). Taxonomy (NCBI): domain Eukaryota; kingdom Metazoa; phylum Chordata; class Mammalia; order Carnivora; family Mustelidae; genus Mustela; species Mustela nigripes. The sequence continues at coordinate 67,635,424 of NC_081564.1, forward strand.
CGTCTCAGTAGTCCACTGGATCTGTGCGCGCCACGAGTTATCCAGCTCTCCGACTGCTGAGCCTGGACGATATCCCAACATTACTCAGAACCTACCATGTATGCCACACACTGTGCAGGTATTGAAGACCTAAGAAAAGAAATTCTGTAACACTTGCCTGTGGACTAAAAAGAAAGAGGGCCCTTGTGGAAATGCCAGTGTTGGAGGAATCGTGCTGACCACGTCAGCAGCCGTGGGTCTTTATGTGTAGAGCTCAGGAAGGAACAAGGCTTAGGAAAGGAGCCTAGAGGTCTCATGTGGATAGGTGGAGGCCCAAGACACAAGCACAGAGAAGCAGGCCAACGTAGCGTGTGACGAGTCAGTCCACAGCAACACGAAACCTAAACATCGTTTTATGCCACTAAATGGAGCAGTTGGTATACAGCAACAGAGAACCAGAATAGAACTCTATAACATCCCCAGATCAGACCAGCCGGGAGTGATGGTCCTCTCCAGCAAGTCCTGCAAGAGATCCGCAACCGTGGCAGGTCTAGTGTGTCTGACAGCTGTGAACGTAAGCACAGTTCATTGCCAAACACCTTAACTGCATGTGGCCAGTGATGCAGCTGGGATTTCAGCCTTCTCCCAGCATCCTAAGGGCGCCTTTCTGAGGCTACAGCCGGGTAGGATTCTGAGGTTTGCCAGCAGCTGCCTGTTCATACCCGAGATGCTCTGGGAAAATGACCTTGCATCGAACAGGTGGTTGTAAAGCAGCCAAAGGATAATAGAATTCTGTCGTGCTCGTCTGCATGTGTCCTTCAGCTCTGCAGACCTCAGTGAAAACCATCACGTGAGCACGTGAGACCAGCCACAAAGAGGCGCAGGTGTGTCCCAGGGCAGGCGGAAGGGCCGGGGAATGACGCACAGAGTACCCAGCCCAGGTGGCTAGCTCAGCCCAAGGAGGTGCCTTTTGCAGCAAGGAAGGCCTTTTGTGAGGAAAACAGATGCGATGCTAGGTGCACGAAAACCAAGCACCCGCTTTATAGCAGGGAGGAGGGAGAACTTCCACGTAAACCCACCAAGGAGAAAGTACCGAGGGCCCCAGGAACATAGGTGACGGCGTCACCGACTCAGACAGCGATTCCACCAGCTGGAGAGGAAGAGCAGCTCTGATGAAAAAGTAACGCTGGAGGCAAGCTTGAAAGGGCCTGCCAGGACAGGAAACGGGCGTCCTGGGAGGGGAGGCTCACGCAGGACACACAGCAGCCAGGCTGCGGCGGATGGGCCCGCCTGAAGGCCACTGTTGGTTCCGTGTACAAAGGACAGTAGGCCTCAGTCCGAATCCTAGTGGACCGGGGAGGACGCTGAGTGCCACGCCGAGAACGAGGACTTCACACCCTACACAGCTCCTCGGCATCTGAGCCAGATAAAGGGGCAAGCAGAACGGAGCCTCCGGAAGCTTCACGTGGCAGGTGTCTGTGCGAAGAGCTACCAGACACACATGCGACGCACATTCCTTTTGTCACCACCCCAGGCAGCTTCAACAGAGGTGGCAACAGTAGGGAAACCAGAGGCAAAGGATGTCAGGCAGCTTGAACATCCGTCTAACAAAAAGCAATGGTGTTGTTCTCTGTTTAACTCCAGGTTAGTTCATGAGGAATAGAAGAGACAGCAACGAAATTCCTTTTAAAAAGCTACATTTTGACACATCCTCTTGCACAACCCCTCCTCCTGCCCTCTTTCAAGCTCAAGCCTGTACTTCAGAAATTGTTCAGTTTCCCTAATTACCTGGGTTACACGTTTGAGCACATGGTCATTTAAAATGTATGCATTCGTGGATGTATAATTTATACTCCCCAGCTTCCAAAAAGGACTTGTGGCAAAGCAATTCATTTCATACTGTCTTTGCCAGTCACTGTTCCGCATATGCACCTCATCTACCCATCTCCAGAATAAACTTCTTGGGAAGGGTAGTGTACTATACCTCTTTGGTTTCTCCCAAATGCTCACCAACAGACTCTGGTAGATTGATTTCTCTTGCCTCGGTAATCGCGACTGGGGAAAAAGTGTCTATTATGTCCATTATTCCTGGCCAGTCACCTGGCCTTCCAGAGGCAAGTCAGCTTTCTTTTTAAGTATCATTTCTTCAAATTCATCTGAAGCTCACATTGTAGGAACTCTTCTTTAGGGGTTCGAAATATGAAAAAACAACCAACACTTCCTCTGAGGAAAACTTATTTGTCCCACCCAATTATGTTGAAACTTAATCCCCAGTGGGATGGTGTTTGGAGGTGGGACCTTTGGAAGGGCATCAGGTCCCGAGTGAAGCCCTTACGCAGGTCTAAAAAGACCAGAATTATCCCCCTCCTGCTACATGAGAAAGCAGGGAGAAGACTGTCTGGTCTGGGCCTTAGCAGACTCTTGGACTCCCCCGCCTCCAGAATTTGGAGTTTACAAGCCAACTCAATTTGTGGGATTCTGTTACAGCAGCCTAAATGGACAGAAACAGAGGGATTCCAGGAAACACTATCTATAGGATGTTGACTAACATCCCTCATCCATCTAGAACTCAACAAGCAACTTCCATATGCTCTACAAGCTGCATTTACATTGAACTGGGCAATCACCATGACCCCATCATAGGGGGGTTTTCTGCTGTACTCCTGGCTCCCTTTTTAAAAATCTTTGTTGTTATTTTAAACCAAGATTTCAAAAAAATTTTTAAATGAAAGCAGAGAAGCCTCCTAGCATTTTATGTACCAAAGTCTTCCTACAACTGACCTGGCATGTGTTACAATGCAACACCAGGGAGTTACTACCTCTTGGATCCATTCAGAAAGAACCACATTGTCTCACCACTTCCCCTACAACACAGTCCCACATCCTTCTACAGCGTTAAGTGAGGTTTTCTTTATCAACATGCAAATAAGCTGGTTCTAAGTTCTAAATGTGGAACTCAGAATTCACTTTTGCCATAGAAACCATCCTAGAAGAAATAGGTTCCCAGGACAGCCCACACAACCTACACACCCCAAACAGAGTAAGCCTGCTTCTGCAAAGAAGGGGATGTCCAATCAGCCCACAGCAGATACGAGCCTGGGGACTCTTGTGCCACCTGCATAAGGAAATGGTCCTAAGAGAGGGCCCTGCCTGAAAACATGGAAGGGCACCAGCCCCACATCTGCCGATGGAAGCACTGCAGCCACTCGTCCCTGGCCAAAGGCAACAGGCCTGAGTCCTCTAGTACCACTCAGAACTGGCGGTTTGAAGACGAGTTGCTAACTATCTGGCAGCGCCCCTCATGGCAGCTCTGATTCACCAGGGAGCATTTGGCGAATGTATGGTGCGTGTCCCCCCCCCCCCGACCCTCCCGCTACACCAGGTCACGGTTCTGTAGCACTCCATCGGCTCAGTCCCCTAGGGCATTTACAAACATATGTGTTCAACTTATTCCCATACCTGCCCTTTTATTCTCAAGTTCAATTCCCACAAATATGAAAAGCTATCACTACCATTTACAGATGGCACTTTCATAGTACTCAACGTACACTCATCCCTTAATTCCCACGACCATCCCGCAAAGTAGGTATACTCAGATTAAGGGATGCCTCTGCAACAGAAGGCGACTGGTAGCCCCAAACTTCAGCCCAAATCTAGCTGCTATTCTGTCGTCTTTCTAGGGGTACAGGCTGTGGCTTTCCTGGTACAGGAGGCCCTCAGGGTCCACAGGCCACCATTTGTTTGTCAAATTAGCCACAGGCCCAGAGTCTCCTGGCTCACTGCCACACCCTGTGCTGCGGGGCTCAGGAGCCCCCAGACTGGTGTTCGGTGTCTGCTCGCAGCCTCTCCCCATTCAAACTCCATTTACATACAGGTTTGTACTAAAAAGCTCCCAAAACTTCAAACACACTAAAAGGGAAAAAGGGAGGAAATTAGACAAGGAAAAGCAAAGGTCTGGCTAAGGGGAGGATGCGCTTGAGCCATCCTCAAGCGCCTGAGAAACAAGAGACCCAGTCAGGGCCGCCCCCCACGGGTGCGTGCGGAAGCACAGCGGAGCCTGCCACCAGGAGCCTGGGGCTATTTCGAGCCCGTGACTTCATGAGGCTCCAGCATCTGTGATGCTTCTGCAGGTTTCTAATTTCAGCTGCAGAGACAGAGTCCAGGAAATGAGGCAGACATATCTTAGGGCCTGCAGAAACAGAAGAATCCGAATGAATAACCAACGGCCTGCCCTGAAGGGGTTTCAAATAAGAGGCTCGAAAGATGGGAAGAAAAGATGCGCAGAGGAAGCGGTAGGCAAGGAGCCCGGAGGGGCGGACACAGCCCGGAGCCGAGACCCTGAAGAAGCATGAAGCCAAAGTCACAGTGACGGGCGAGGCAGGAGAAGGCATCACTGGGCCTTCCGTCTGAGAAATGAGAGAAAAGACACAAAGAGCTTCAGTGACACGCCGGGGATTCACACAGTGTAATGGAGAAGGGAGAGTAGAGAGCAGAGCTCCTGCTTCTGGTCATTGTTCAAGCCTACCTGAGTAGAGCAGGTGCGTTTGAAGCCCATGGTTTGGGCCCAGAGTTAACAAAAAAGCACCCAGTCTGCTCAAAGAGCTCTAGAAAGGTTATAAGGTGCCATAGAAACTGTGGAGTTCCTGGAAGGAGTTGGTAAAATGCTTAGCTAGACCCTAACTTTGAGCTTTCCAACAGGGCAATATTCAATTTTGTAAAAAGCCACCACTGTGAATGAATGCCAGTGACATGCTGGAGCTCAAACTGAAATTAAGGGGGTAGGAAAGGATACTGGAGTCAGTAGGAACAGAACACATTAAGCAGACACTCTAATATTAGTTGACTTACTGAATCACTGAATAAATGTCAGGACTGTTAGGCTCCAAAAATACTTTACTTTCAAGAATTTGAAAGCCTAAGCATGACATAAAATTCAGAATCCATTAAGGAAAAAGACTGACATATTTGACAGCATTCATTATTTTTTAAAGATTTCTTTTAGACAGTGCATGTGAGCAGGGTGGCAGGGGAGGGGGAGAGAAGAGAGACAATCACAGGCAGACTCCCCAGTGAGTGCACAGCCTGGCACGGGGCTCCATCTCATGCCCCTGAGATCAGTACCTGACCCAAAACCAACATTCAACCCACTGAGCCACCCAGGCACCCCGACAACATATTTTTTTTAAAGACTCTCCACAAACAGTTTTAAGATCAAATGGCAGAAGAAATATTCACCAACTGACAAAGGTTTACTATCCATTATTTTTTAAAAGATCCTTCAAATCAGGTACAAATTATGAGCAACCTAGAAAGAGATGACACCAGGAACTACAAAGAGCCAGTCAACGTACTAAAAGATACCCCACCTCCACCATGATTCAAGAAATGACCATCAAAGTGGTGCCTGGGTGGCTCAGTGGGTTAAGCGGCTGCCTTCGGCTCAGGTCATGATCCGAGGGTCCTGAGATTGAGCCCCTCATCCAGCTCCCTGCTCAGCAGGGAGCCTGCTTCTCCCTCTCTTACTCCCCCTGCCCATGTTCTTCTCTCTTGCTGTGTCTCTACCAAATAAATAAATAAAATCTTTAAAAAAAAAAAAAAAGAAATGATCATTAAAGATGCTGTTTTTTAACCTATGCATTTGGCCAAAAAAATTTAAAAGCTGATGATACCAAGAGGTGAGGAAATAGGAACACGCCCCCAGCTGACAGAACCGTAAGAGGACACCGGGACAGCCGGCAGCACCTGTACAGGATGGAGTCCACGGGGGTGTGGCCCGCAGCATGGTCTGTTGTTGTAAAACTGGAGAACTGACCTAAGTCTCTATCAACAGTGAGGCGGGGGCTTGGGGTTTAAGAGCATTCATGCAGTCATCCCTGTGAGTCTCATAGTCCTGAATAGTAGAGAAGTACATGTGATTTGAAAAGATAATAGAAGTATATTAAATGGAAGATGTAAGTTAAAAACATATGGAGTATGATCCTTGTTTTAAAAAAAGACACCTATGGAGACATGGTCTGTGTATGCAAAGGGCTGGTCTGGGAAGTGTATCCCAAAACTTGAATTTCTCTCTGAGCAGGTGGGGTTAGAGGGGAAAAGTGCTGAAAAGGAGGGGAAGGTTAATGAGGACACTCATTTGGTTTTCTGCATCTTTCCCGTTGTCTATCATACTCCTGAACTCTCTTGGAAGGAATTCAATCAAAATATTAAAGATTCCATAATGAAACATCCAGAAAATGGTGGTTCACCGTGAAGGGAAGGAATAAGCCATCCAGGGGAGACTTGCAGAGATGACCCCCCCCCACCACCATATACTCTTTCCTCATGACAACACTTTGTGCAAAAAAGGAAAAAACTACCAACAGATCATTGTTGATTTTATCAAATATTTAACACAGACCAAATACTCCGGTGTCCTTAGACTTCTTCACCCATGCACCTGTACGGAACACATGATGCCGCTTGATGCAGTACTAACTGTTAGTATTGACAGTTAACTATTAGACCAACAAAAACTGAAGCCAGGGCTCGCTTCCTATGAACCTGCCCAGCAACAGACTGACCTACAGGTTTTAAACATTTCCTGCACAGCCTCTCCCACAGCGGGTCCCTCTTCAGCACACCCATTTCAAGAATAAAAATTAAAATGTACTCTCACTAAACTAACTTCTGCTGTCATAGTCTGCCTGTCAAAGCCATTTATCCTCTGAGGACCGATGCCTTGGCACAGCCAACAATTCGGCCCATGAAACAGAAGTGAGAGGAATTACTTGCATATTTCCCTCTTCAGCACACCGTGGCCTACATTTAACCCATGAAGTCAGGGGACTGAAGTAAGACCTTTTTAGTATCATGACTAAAAACAGCTTGGGGTGCCTGGGTGGCTCAGTCATTGGGTTTCTGCCTTCAGCTCAGGTCGTGATCCCAGGGTCCTGCAATGGAGCCCTGTGTCGGGCTCTCTGCTCAGTGGTGGGCCTGTTTCTCCCTCTCCCACTACCCCCTGCTTCTGCTCTTTCTCACTGTCTCTGTCAAATAAATAAATAAAATCTTTATAAAAAAAAAAAGACTAAAAACAGCTTTATTCCAGTGGCATTTCTGCTTCTCCACTGGATACAGAATGAATCAGGCAGGCATACACACAGGGCTCCATGAGTGAGGACAGGTGTCCTCACTGAGCCACAGACACGCCCATGTCTAGCCTCCTTTGCTATTAAGGCAACCATCTGTGAGGCTGGCTGACTTCTTCCGAAAGGATCTACGATCATCTAAGAGACAAAGTTAAAAGAATGAACCCCGTGGCCTTGGCTGACAAGCTACTTGCTCTAACCACCTCCGAGGAATGTTCCTCGGTACAGAGGGCCTTACATCAACAGAGCCACCCGAACTCACACGCCCCGAAGTGAGTCGTGCCATTCAAAGCAGTTTTCCAAAAGCCCAAATGATGGCTGCTACAGCTCCTAAAAAAACCTTCAGAGGCATTATTCTTGAGTATATCCCTCAGGGGTAAAAATGTTGTCTCTTTAGTGACAGTGGAGTCATGTGGAGGTGTGAGTAAGTCCCAAGGTAGGTCCCACCCACCTCTGAATCCTCAATACTCCTAATACCATCCATTCTCCTGGTCACCAAGCTCAGAACCTTGGAAAGGACTTTCCTATGCCTCCATACTCAACAACTAGATGATCAAGTCATGTTCTGTCCGAACATCTGAGAATGAAGGGAAGCATTAGGTTGAACCATAAGAAATAGCCCCCACTTGGCCATTTCTGACCTACAGAAAGGCAGCTTTCCAGGACTCACCTACACCAGGTCAATATGCATACAGTAGGCATTTCTGGGACCAAAAAGGACCTGTGGTCACCCAGCATCAAAGCCATCACCAAATCCTTTCCCACTTGCCTCCCCCACCACCTCTCCCCTGTCCCATGGGAATCTTCTTGGTCCAAACATTTGCTCTGTTCCTTTCAATATAGATTAGTGGACTGGCCCAGTCTCTCTCTAACCAGTCCTACCGGCAGCTAGTAGATCTACCTTCTTCAAACACCCACCTGGTGTTGCCAAGGTTCAGGAAGGATCAGTGCTCCCAGAGTCCCTTTGAGACCAAACATCCTAGGCTGCTGTTCAAGGCCTTCTGGACTCAGACTCTCCACTGGCCATGGTTTCTTTTCTCTCAGCCTGACCTTTAAGCCCTCGGTCACTGGCCTGGGCACACTGAATAGCCTTCAGGAAAAAAAAACGGAAACGAAGAAAAAATTCCAATCCCCTCCCCACGCTGCCTTGCCTTCCTGCTCCTGCCGGGGCCCAGCACTGCACTCTATCCTAGTTCCTCGGCATGCCGCAATATACCGACAGTCAGACACCGTCGGCTCTCTGCTCCTCTGGGAAGCCCCACGGAGCCAGCAGACCCTGTGGCCTCACCTGGCACCCACCCACAGGGCCAGTGTGACCAGGCACTGTCATTGCCCGATGTAGTTAAGAGAATCAAATCAAATTACTCAATTTCCTGGACAAGCCAAGTAAATTTCAAAATCCTGCTGCTGATATGGTTCCCTCTTCCTGGAATGTTCCTATCCCTCCCCCATCTCATCCTCTTGAAATCCTCCCCATCTTTCTTAAGCCTTCTGACTTTCCTCCCACACCCATTCCCCACAGATGAACCTTGCAAACCCATCCTGCCTATCTTGGGGCATGCCAACGCATCTGGCTGGACCCAGAGCTATTAATACTCTTGTCTCAACCCAACTGAAGGCCCCAGGAAAGTAACCCTAACCACTCTTTTGATTTCCAAGCTAGGACACTACCTAGCCCAACCAAAACATTCAATAAAGACTGAGTGATACAGCTGAAACATGTCCGGTCCATGTGCAGCTTGTAAAATGTTTGGAACACAATCCAAAGAGAATTTCCAAAACTTAAGCAATAGCAGTGTGGTGAGAATATTCCTAAAGTTACTTAATGCAACAATAAAACGTATCTAGACATGCAAGTTCTGATCTGTTAACAATTCCATCGCTGTACAGTAGCAGAACGTGGGGCTTATTTCTCAGGCAATGAGCACAATGGCTATGTAGACAGAATAGGCAAAAATTCTTGGTTCCCCATAATGTATCATCAAATGACACAAGCCAGGTATCAGAGGAGAATCAACATCTAACACAGGTCCCAAGACTTCACAAGGCCTAGAGGCAAACCCATGACAGCTCATGAAGCAGGTACAACTGTCAGAGGACCAGGTGCCAACAAAGAAGCCAGGGCAACAGACCACAAACCCTGGGGAAACTAACATTCAAGAGGCACAGAGAGGGCACAGTGACAGCAACAGGAAAGGAGACAGTAGGACTTGGGATGGCAAAGGGACATCATGAGCCAAGAAATAGATATGCAACCTTAAACAAAGGGGAAACTCCATACTGTTTGTGCCAAAGAGGTTAGTAGTGTGAGCCAAGAAAGGCAAAACTGACCAGCTTCCAACAAGTCCAAGGAAGAGACCACCTCTCAAGATCAGAGTCAATGACTCGCTGCAGTGAAGATATTTCACACTCCCCCACAGTGTAATTTGCTTGTATCTAACGTTCTCCATCAAGCAAGACAATTTGTTTGTTTACTAAGGACTATCCTTTGAGTTAATACTCAGATTCATGGAGAGAAATGGACTTCAAGCAGCGTACTAGCTCATAGGTGCTCTGCTCGAACGGTTTCAGGACCAAGGTGGCCACTGGGAATTACTGCTTCAGAGTTACAGGCTGCAAACCCAGGCGCCATGTTCTCTGGATTCCAATCAAAGCCGAACATTGATGTTAGATGTCCCAGTCAAAATCAATGGTGATACAACCACCAAGTACCAAACTAGTCGTCATGAACCCAGAGACGAGAGACACACGAGCCTCACTCCAAGTAGCCTGTAAACCACAACTTAGCTTCAGAAACACGGGACTATTCAACTGCGTGGCAAAGACTGGAAGTGTGATAGCACAGGTGTGTGGCACAGGCTGCCACAGGTGGCAGGACTTGAACTGAAGGAACAGGCAACAAAAGGCTTAGAAACAGGAAGGAACTAATGTCGATGACTACACAGTAAGTGCTCCCGGAGGATCCAAGCAGGGAGTGACAACCGCCTGCTCTTGGGCCACAGGTAACTGAGGTACGAACAGAAGACCATGGAGGGGTGGCTCGTGGAGGAGGGCAGGTCAGGCCCTGCACCTTGGACTCCCAGACCAACTCCTGCCATTCAAGCAAGCCCCGAAAGTGCCAAGGCCATCTGCTCCCTCTCCCAGCACCCAGCTCTTCGTCCATATTGCCCGTCTTCACCCTCCCCGGAAGGAGAGAGAGCAGCGGCCTCTGTAGGAGCAACCCCAGCGTGGCGCGAAGAGCAGACTGCTCTCTGGCTTCAGTACAAGGTCCCCGTTTCATGTCCATGTAACCCATCTTCTCTGACAATCCACAATCCCAGCACGTCTCAGTCCGGAGTTCCTTAATGAGGTGTGAAGCCACGCATTTCCAACTTAAGACCCACTTTTGTCCATCTTTGTACCTGCTGCTCTGAATAAAAACTCAAAAGGTGCGGGGTGGTGGTGGGGGGGACCCTACCTCAAGCCAAAAATGCATGTCAAACAATCGTGGGAAATGGGTTTGGACAGAAAATATGGAGGCTTCTCAACACAGGACAGCGTTAGTGGTTCCAGAGCAGGTCAGGGACACGTGAAGACTCTGTTTCAAGACACTTTGTCCAGCAACAGTGGCACACACAGGAGAGCCCTGAGAGAACACAAGTCAAACACGGTGCCCCACTTCCTTCCACTCCCCAAGGTCTGGTCTGGCTGCAGAGCTTCCTGCCATGCCTCTTAGCAAAATGAAACGAAGCCAGCTCTTGGGACGCTCGCCGCCAAGTGCTCACACCTGGAACACAGCAACCGCGCTAGAAGTGAGAGGTTCTCAGCCAGAGATGATCTTGACCAGGAGACGGTGAGCAAGGTCAAGACATTTTTGGCTGAGCTGTGAGCGGCTGTTAAGCAGAAGGGATGGAGCTGTACATCCTTTCAGTAACTGTCCCCAAGAGCCTTCACAGAAGGGGCAGCTGAGGAACACGAGGTATCTCCAGTTACTTCTCCCTGCAAATCCAGTTGGCTTCATGGATACTAAGAGACATCGACTTTAGACAGGGTATCCTACCCTCTACTGAAAGGACTAACGAGGAACGGTACTCAATAGCCATATGTGCCTGCCATGAGCTTATATGCTCGCTGAAAACACTGGACACAGAGGCAAGCCTCCCTAGTCCACACGAGCATCCTAAAACCACCTTCAGAAATTTACCTCCCACAACCCGTTTGTCATCTTCCAAGCTCAGAGCCACGATTCACAGCCCAGGTGTTTCCTCATAGCCGCCTTCGAGCTGCTAGAAGAGTAAAAACACCACATGCAGGGGTGGTCCAATGACAGCAGAGAGCTGATTTTCTATCTCGCACATCTGTTTGGATGTTCACTAGAGTAAATTCTTAAATGACTAATTCACAGTTTCACTTTGTCATGGTTAAAGCGAAGTATTTTCCGTGACATCTGCTTCTGCTAAATCAGGATCTTTTTTTCCTCCTGAGTTGTCACACTAAAGACGCTCAGTGTGATGCCTCACCCTGGCTCTGTTGCTCGAGCGAGGTGGGGAGAGTGCACCCTTTCAGGCCTGGGAATCCCAGCTTCGCTGAGCATCTAGGAAGTATCTACTCCTATAGCAATAGGCCCACTACTACCAACAAAACCCCAGATCCCCGAGCAACAGAGCTATCCTAGTCAAAAATGGCCGGCATGCTCTGAAGGGTACCAATCACCCTCCAGTTCATGCCTTATTCTTCCCCCAAAGCATGGGACACTGACTGGTTAGACTCCAGGATACAGACTACGACCAGGGAGGGCATGGCCACTGGAGTCCACAGCTCACACACAGTGCTCTTCCCTGCTCTCCGCCTTGTCTTCCAGGTCTAGAAATCCTAAACTCAACCCGAGCTAGAGGCTTCTCAGTGCCGGGCCCTTCCTGCTCTCCTGTCTATGGACAAGCCAGAGTGCGGGAAGAAACCTCAATAAGGATGTGGCCTGGGGGAAGCTGGGGCCAATTGAGGCCCCATCAAATGATTGCTCCAAACCCAGAACTCCGCTTTGGAAGCCAAGGCCCTCAGGCTCATAGATGTAATGGAACTTTGTTCACTATGTGGCAACTGTTCTTTGGGAAGACAGGTACTTAGTGAGCAGTACTCAGGTACCCTTAGGTCCTTATCTATCATCTCTGTACCGTGTAATCTTCACCTGAAGTCCTAAGGCAATCTTCATTGCCATATAATAAGGTTTAAAAAAAAAAACAAAACAAAAAACAAAAAAAAAAAAAACCCTGAGTATTAACCCCGGGGAAAGGAGATAACTCAGAGCAGGACTGCAGCCCAGCTAGAGAAAAGCCAGGTAACAACCTTCCCCAATAACCCAGCATTACACAGACCCACCAAGAAGCTGGAGGAGAAGGGTGGCAGCAAATCAGGAACAGTAAGGCAGAGGAAGAGTCTGCAATTAGCAAACACCCCTGATCCAGGGAAGAAGCTGCTCCAGCCCAGTCCAGCATGGCCAGCAGGAAGGATCTGAACCCAACTCTTCCAAGTAGAGTCCAAAGACTAGGAACAGCACTGGCCCCTAGGAGCTGGTCTGAAATGCAGAATCTCCCATCCCAATGTAGGAGGATCTCCAAATAAAAATGTCCCCAGATGTTCTGCATGTGTATTAATATCTACTCAGCTCCCCAAACCACCAGGGCAAAAGGATTACATGAACCTATGACAGCCAGAGTTTCTCAAATTCCTTTCTTCCCCCTCCCCATTTTCTGTTTCAGCTCCTAAGAGACTCTTCTGCCCTCTCCAGAGAGTAAGGAAGTAGTTTTTGGCATATGCCCAGAAACTCATTTCCCCCCACCAGAACAGCAGCATCCAATCCAGTGCCCTGGAGGTTATCAGCAGGTGTAGTGATCATGCACTCAAAACAGGCTCTGTCTTGTCCTTTCCTTCCTCTCCCAGCCCACCCCTTCCTCCTTGCTCTGCCTGGGCTCAGGGTTGCAGGCTTACCCTGGGCTTCCAGCCTCTTCCAGTTCCCAGACTTGCCAGCCCGCTTTTTGGCATAGAGCCAACCTGGCATTTCAACAAAGCCATGACCTCAATTTACCCAAAGGGCCTGAGTTTCACAGAGAAAGGGTGCTGTCTAGCCATTCCCTAAGCCACTAACACCTTGGTCCCCCACCCCCATTTCTAACTCGTTTGCATGGATACTTTGTCAACCCAAACCACGGAGGCAGGGAATGGCCAAAGACCCTCCACAGTCCAACCCTGCCTGGAAGTTACATCAACATCTCACAATCTTATCCTGTTTAAATCCCTTAGTGTGGTCTAAATACCAATCTTTTTTTTTTCTTTTTTTTTTAAATTTTTTATTTTTTATAAACATATATTTTTATCCCCAGGGGTACAGGTCTGTGAATCACCAGGTTTACACACTTCACAGCACTCAAAGTACATACCCTCCCCAATGTCCATAATCCCACCCCCTTCTCCCAAACCCCCTCCCTCCAGCAACCCTCAGTTTGTTTTGTGAGATTAAGAGTCACTTATGGTTTGTCTCCCTCCCAATCCCATCTTGTTTCATTGATTCTTCTCCTACCCACTTAAGCCCCCATGTTGCATCACCACTTCCTCATATCAGGGAGATCATATGATAGTTGTCTTTCTCTGCTTGACTTATTTCGCTAAGCATGATACGCTCTAGTTCCATCCATGTTGTCGCAAATGGCAAGATTTCATTTCTTTTGATGGCTGCATAGTATTCCAAGGGCAAAAATGAACTATTGGGATTTCATCAAGATCAAAAGCTTTTGCACAGCAAAGGAAACAGTTAACAAAATCAAAAGACAACTGACAGAATGGGAGAAGATATTTGCAAACGACATATCAGATAAAGGACTAGTGTCCAGAATCTATAAAGAACTTAGCAAACTCAACACCCAAAGAACAAATAATCCAATCAAGAAATGGGCAGAGGACATGAACAGACATCTCTGCAAAGAAGACATCCAGATGGCCAACAGACACATGGAAAAGTGCTCCATATCACTCGGCATCAGGGAAATACAAATCAAAACCACAATGAGATATCACCTCACACCAGTCAGAATGGCTAAAATCAACAAGTCAGGAAATGATAGATGATGGCAAGGATGCGGAGAAAGGGGAACCCTCCTACACTGTTGGTGGGAATGCAAGCTGGTGCAGCCACTCTGGAAAACAGCATGGAGGTTCCTCAAAATGTTGAAAATAGAACTGCCCTATGACCCAGCAATTGCACTATTGGGTATTTACCCTAAAGATACAAATGTAGTGATCCAAAGGGGCACATGCACCCGAATGTTTATAGCAGCAATGTCCACAATAGCCAAACTATGGAAAGAACCTAGATGTCCATCAACAGATGAATGGATCAAGAAGATGTGGTATATAAATACCAATCTTTTTTTTCTTTATAAAGATTCCGGTAAGTAGCACCTGGGTGGCTCAGTGGGTTAAAGCCTCTGCCTTCGGTTCAGGTCATGATCCCAGGGTCCTGGGATCGAGCCCCACGTCAGGCTCTCTGCTCTGCAGGGAGCCTACTTCCTCCTCCCTCTCTCTCTGCATGCCTCTCTGCCTACTTGTGATTTCTGTCAAAAAAATAAAATATTTAAAAAAAAAAAAGATTCCAGTCAAATCCCTAACAACTTTTTCTAACATTATGTCAGACCTTTTTGAGATTTAATCGATCCTAATAATTTGCCATCAAGAGCATGGAGTTCCAAATGAGTAGAACAACCAGGAAGCATCATTCTGGAACAGGGTTTACACGTTATGCAAAATGTACTGACAATCTCCTTGAAAGTACCCATTTTGGGGGGAGGGGGAATGCTTTGACTTCATTTAGGTCACCACTTCAAAAGGTTATATAATTCCGTTGTTCATATCTTCGTGGTGGTTATTAGCTTTCTTTGGGATTAAGAACAATGCTCAAGTAGTGTAGGCATCAAGACCAAAAGATATTTTGGGGGTGTTTAACAATGGAACCACTTCCTCCCTAATATCATTAATACTACTAACAATGAACTTCTGACCATGCTCTTGTAAGCTACAGCTAAGTCAATATAAATCTCTGTAGCCTTTCCCAAAGTTTGAAAATGACAAACACTTCTCATCCTTTGATACTCAACTTATTTGTGTAGCATTAGCATTTTGGTCTTTTTACCTGGCTCCCCATGAACATATTCCAAGGATCCTCTCCACTGAGTGGGTATCTGTGAGCAGGCACATACAGACACCCTTCAACTGCTAGGACATCCCCAGGTCTCCAGCTGTGTGGAACCATCACAAGCAAGTCTAGAACTTCCGAGGCGGCGAGGAGCAATGGAGAGATTCTTCTTCCTTCCTTGCCTCTCTTCTCAATCCCAGTCCACTTGCTTTTGCACTCTGCAATTACTTAATAACCTTGATTCCTGGATTCCCTGGAAACCAGCTTACAACCAGAGAAAATGTTAGGGGTGTAAAAGTATTTGACATTTCTGAAGAGAGGCTGCAGGTTCCTTCCATACACCTCAGAGGGCCACACTCAGGAAAACAGCGTCTGAGAACAGAGGTGGGCAGTGGCAAGCCACCAGACCCTAGTAGGAGAGCCAAGAGGCTTTCCCACATGAAGCTGTTACTCTGGAGTCACTAGCTTGAGCAGCAGCACCTCCAAGAGACTGCATCTGTGGAGTCCAATCCTGACTCTTCCCAACAGCGGCACAGGCGGCACCCTAAGGACCCGGGACTTGCAGAAGGAGGAACGGAATGAAGGTACTTGACTCTTCTGGACAGCTAGGATTTGCAAAAAGACAGCAAAAAGGCAACCCAGATGACACGCCGTGTTTGAATCCTATACCTGTCAGTGGAGATGGTGCTTTTTGGTGCCAAGAGGTGCGGCCTGAAAACCAAGCCAATACGGTGACAGGCTGTCATGTCATCAGCACACCAGGCCTCTGCAGGGCCCTTGGGGTCAATTCTTACTCAGAGACTGCACAGATGTGGACTCTGCAAGTGCCATCTAGCCTTGTTAATCTTCAAGCTGGCAGCATGTGGCCCAGCACGCCGCCGGAATGCACAGTCAGCTCGAGCAATCACAAAAGCCAGAGCCACGCCACCTGCGGGCAGGCTGGGACCCGCTGGAAGAAACAAAATAGAGCCCTCTGCCACCACCACAGGAGGACTCAAGAAGGGGTCCTCAAGGATATCTGGTAACAAGAAGTAAGACTCCCTTCCCTTCTGGCGTTTAGGAGAACTGTTTCATTGCAGAGTAAGGATACAAAAAGGCCATTACGGTAAGAATGCAGACCAGGATGAGGCTGTTGGAGCCAAGAAGACAAAGACCAGTCACTAGCAGTTGGGCATAAGCACGGTGAGAAGCAGCAAACAGCTGCTGGTCCCAAGGCAGAGACTGAAGCGGGGCGGACAGCCAGGAGGGCAGAATTCAGAGGGACTCTCAGCTGCAAAGATCAGACAAAAGTGGAAGTCAGAACATCATTGCGGTCTCAGCCCTTGAGCAATTACTTTCCCTGAAAACAGTGTGACCATGAACCACAGTCTCCTTAACCTGAACACTCTGGACCAGTTACACCAAATCTAAGAAATATGGGGAAACTTACACCTTAGTCCACCTCAACAAGTTGCAGGATTCCCCCCACCTTTTTTTTTTTTTTTTTTTTAAAGGTTTTGAGAACAAGGGAGTGCAACAGCGTGAGCAAGCAGCAGCAGCAGAAGAAGCAGAGAGAGAAACAGACTCCTTGCCGGGCACGCTTCCGGGCTCGATCCCAGGACCCTGGAACCATGACCTGAGCCCAAGGCAGATGCTTAGCAGAAGATGCTCAGCAGACTGAGCCACCCAGGTGCCCCTGCAGGGTTCCATTCTTACAACATTCTTGAAAAGGCAAAACTATAGCGATGGAGAACGGATAAGAGGCTGCCAGGTTAAGTAAGATCATTACAAGCGACTGTGTTTGCAGTACGCATTTTTCTGAAGGAAAAACGGTTCCATCCAATTTTGAAGCAATATGTAACCCCCCAAAATGGTTTAGAAAAACCACGGTGTTAGAATAATGAAGGCACAGGGCCTCACATAGGCCACTCTGATACGGAGCCCTGTGGGGCCCATCAGTTAAGGGCAAGCACCACCGGAGGCCTCCCGTGTCAGCTTGTCCTGGCGATCCTGGTAGAACAGAGCTCCCGGCTGCCTCCTTAACTGGCCTCATTGCCACCCTCTCCAGCTTTTGTTCACAGAACCAACGGCAGAGGTAAACCACCATCCTGTTTTCTCAAAATACTCTCTGGCTTCTCTTTATCACTCGGCCACTTACATAAGGAACATCTGAACGACCAGGCTGAGCTTTGTCTATAATTGAACTTCATGAAGTTCGCACTGTTTTTGCATCTTGCCACTTTTCCTCTGCATAAATGGTGATCTGTTCATGGCACTGTGTGTAGGTCAATTTGTTCATTTCAGCCGTTGTGAGCTAGTCCCTTGTATAAATACAGTGTTTTGATCTACTTTAAATATTGAAGGCTACTTCACCCATGTTTTAACAACATTGAATCAACCGAGTCCACCCATTAGGGTTGTAATGAAAATATGTGCACCAAAGACAGAAACTGACAACTCCTCTAAGCAGCCTTCACTAGCTTGATGTTTCTAAAAAGCTCAGAAATGACAAACTGTGCAGATGGGCCTCCTACTAACATGAATCTTCAATAACCCACCACACTGCTTTAGTGGGCATATAGCAATCGTCTAGGGTCCTAAAAATAGTCTTGCTCTTTGCTAATAATCTGAATCAGTACTGCTAATGAAACTAAATATGTCAACAGAATACCTTCCCCCTAATTAGCTCTGAATTATTCAAGTCTAACATGAAGCTACACATGTTGCCTCTAGGAGAGCTGAGCTGTGGGGTAAAACACTGTCCTCTCATGCAATACAGTTCCTGACTTTCAATGGTCCCATATGCTAGGACTTTGGCCTTTCTGACCAAGGCTCCACGAAGAATAAAATCACTGGGCTGATGAGCCTGAGTGTTGCTACATGCCCCAAGGCTAACAGATTACTAGCGCTAGGAAGACCCTAGAAATCTGGTTCGCCCCTCGGGCTCCCAATCCACAGCTTTCTCTATGCTGTAAGAACAATGAGAAAGTTCCTAAGGCCAATACCCTAAGGGAGGGCACTTGACAGCCCCATCACAGTCAAATGATAGACCACAGACCTGCTCCACAGAAGCAGAACTTATTACAGAAGAGAGAGAGAGAGAGAGAGAGAGAACCATGAATGCTAAACTGGACAGCCAAATAGGGAGAGGAAGAGCCATAAATTTTTGAAAACTGTCCCCTAAGAGTTGAGAAGTCCTGTATACCATGCGCCCCAGATCACTAGCTGGCCAGCCTCGCCCACGCCTCTCTACTGATAGGGACTCGGGCAGAGGTGGTAGTGCTCCCGGGACAGAAGTGGCAGTGCTCCAGGGACAGAAGCACGGGTCCCTACTCCTACCAGTGCTAACGTTGCAGAGAATTGTGTCAGAGCACCTGCTGCATGTCACATGCCCTCCACACACCAATGTCAATCCCTGGAAGGTTCTCAGAGGCATCGGAAAATTAGAACAGGTAGTGTCATAGTCCTGCTCACAATTTTCCACTGGCTCCTGTCCAATAAGTCTAACACCCTGCGGTAGCCTCCACAGCCCTGCACAGTCTGGCCCCCTCTAACCAGCCCCTGACATCCTACTCCCTTCAGCTCAGCTCCCGCCGCAGCCTTCCTGTGTTCCTCACAACTGCCAGGCCTCCCCTGACCCCTCAAGCCTGGGCACTTGCTCCCTCTGTCTAGAAATGTCCTTCTGCCAGAAGCACAGCCATGCTGCTTGCTCCCTCACCTGCTTCAAGGGTTCAAGCCTTTGCCCAGAAGTCAACTTGTCCACACAGCCTGAACTACTACCATCACCCGCTTCCCACACTCCGAATTTCCCCTTCTCTGCTTCAGTTTTTCCTCCCAGCACTCCACAGAGCCCCCCCCCCCCCCCCCCACCCCCCCCCCCCCCCCAATAAAGACTATCTTGTTGGTCTCCTTCACTATTCCTTCTAGGAGCTCTGTATGGGCTAGAGCCAGCCCCCACCATCTGCTCTAGGCACCCCCAGCAGCTGGTACGTACCCAAGTATCAGAGAATAATAGTGCTTCCTCTCATTTTACCCAAGTGGGGGTACTTACATGGCAAGATGAAGCACTTCTGCTGACCACACGTTACTGAAGATTTCCAGAGCCGGGATTTGATCCTAGATCTGTGGGACTCCAAAGCAGTGTTCTGAATGCACTCAGCCTCTCAGGACAGTTAAACGTTCTGGGTTTTTAAAAATTTTTTGTAAGGTTTTTATTTTGTTTCAAAGATTTTATTTTTATGTCATCTCTACACCCATTATGGGCCTCAAACTTACAAACCTGAGATTAAGAGTTCTATGTTCTATGGACTGAGCCAGCAGGCGTCCTGTGAAGTTTTTAATTCCAGTTAGTTAACATACAGTAGAATATTAATTTCAGGTGGACAATATTGTGACTCGATACTTCCATACAACCCCGTGTTCATCACAAGTGCACTCCTTGATCCCCATCCCCTATTTCTCTCTCTCTCTCTCTCTCTCTCTCTCTCTCTCTCTCTCTCACACACACACACACACACAC